>NW_024841122.1:0-577 GCF_019175285.1 Sceloporus undulatus
AAATTCGTAACCCGGCGCATTCGTATCCCGGGGTACCACTGTACTTATCAAATTTGCAGATGACACCAAATTAGGGGGAGTAGCTAATACCCCAGAGGACAGGATCAAGATTCAAAATGACCTGAACAGATTAGAAAACTGGGCCATAGCTAACAAAATGAAATTCAACACGGAGAAATGTAAGATACTGCACTTAGGGCGGAAGAACGAAAAGCACAGATATAGGATGGAGGACACCTGGCTGAATGAAACTACGTGTGAAAGGGATCTGGGAGTCCAAGTAGACCATAAGTTGAACATGAGTCAACAATGCGATGCGGCAGCTAACAAGGCCAATGAGATTTTAGGCTGTATCAATAGAAGTATAGTGTCTAGAGCAAGGGAAGTCATAGTGCCACTATATTCTGCTCTGGTCAGGCCCCACCTGGAATATTGTGTCCAGTTCTGGGCACCACAATTAAAAAAGGACATTGAGAAACTGGAGCATGTCCAAAGGAGAGTAACTAAAATGGTGAAAGGTCTGGAAACCATGCCCTATGAGGAATGACTTAGGGAGCTGGGGATGTTTAGCCTGGAT
>NW_024841122.1:677-1122 GCF_019175285.1 Sceloporus undulatus
GGAAACCATGCCCTATGAGGAATGACTTAGGGAGCTGGGGATGTTTAGCCTGGAGAAGAGAAGGTTAATAGGTGATATGATAGCCCTGTTTAAATATTTGAAGGGAAGTCATATTGAGGAGGGAGCAAGCTTGTTTTCTGCTGCTCCAGAGACTAGAACACGGAACAATGGATGCAAACTGCAGGAAAAGAGATTCCACCTCAACATTAGGAGGAACTTCCTGACAGTAAGGTCTGTTCGACAGTGGAACACACTTCCTTGGAGTGTAGTGGAGTCTCCCTCCTTGGAGGTCTTCAAGCAGAATCTGGATGGCCATCTGTCAAGGATGCTTTGATTGTGATTTCCTGCATGGCAGAGGGTTGGACTGGATGGCCCTTGTGGTCTCTTCCAATTCTACAATTCTATGATTCTATATTTCTGTAATACATGGAATCTAAGGAGGAGG
>NW_024841123.1:0-1122 GCF_019175285.1 Sceloporus undulatus
TGAAGTTGATGGAAGTCAGAGAGCTTGCAAAGATTTGTATTATTTTGGAACTCAGGATGGAGAAGCTCCAAGGACTTGGGTGAAATCAACTGTGTCTGTGAGTTACTTTTAAGTGTGGACAGTAGTCAGTGCATTGCCAAAACCTATATCTGGATATTTGTTTCCATACTCTGCTATGTTATTGTTGAGCTGAATCAGGAAGTGTTGCTTTCAGATCGCGCTGTACATTGGCTTATGAACAGGACTGAAATTCAGAGCCAAGAAGGACCTGAGAGCTGGTGTGCTAATCCCTTTTGTCTGAGGTATTTGCACCAAGCATCCGTTGCATTCAGTTTGGATTCAGACAATTCTTTCCCCACCCAGGAAACATACTAAAGCGATTTAAACCATTTTGAACCCTCAGTTTCTGTCCGTAAGCAACAATTTCAGCATAAATGTCCGCCCCAATATTTACTGTTCTTTGGTGTCAGTCCCGTTGCAGAGAGAAACTCTGTTGGTTTACATGGCTAAGCGCCTCAATATATTCAACAAACCAACTTTCCGTTCCCTTGCAGGACCCTCAGCAATTGGAATCAAGAACATTCTAGGAAATGTATTACCATTAGTATAGCTTTACATTATTCACCAATCTCACCTTTGTTACTTACCTCTTGTGTGTATGTACGAATGCTTGTGTGTGTGAGCATGTGTGCGCGTGCGCGCATGTATTTTGCTTTTTCCCTAAATAAAACATAAAAACCCATTTGAAATGCCTCTGGAGTTATGTGAGATTGCGTGCCTGGTATAGTTGGGCTGACCTCCGAGGTCACTGTTGCCTGAACAAAATGATGTCTCTTCTTTGAGCTAAGTATCAAATCCCGTCACCCAAAAAAGCATAGCACTTGCAAGTGTCCTCCCCAGACTCCAGCGTTTTGGGTAACAAAGGGCCCCTGGAACCAAAAATGCAGCTAAGCAAGCTCAAGTTGGAAAATAAAAGTGCTTTTTCTCTAACTGTGTCCTCCTTTCTTTCCTTCCGAAATATTACTCATAATTGCTAAATAAAACCACTTAATATGTCTGAAAACAAGGACCTGATCCGGTTCTCATTAGTTCACTGAAACCAGTTCTGAAAATCTGTCAGAA
>NW_024841124.1:0-511 GCF_019175285.1 Sceloporus undulatus
GTTTGCGGGGGCAAGGTGCCCGTCCAGGACCCGCACTCCTCCTGCCTGTTGTGCCTCGGCAAGAACCATGATGCCAAGGCTTGCCTGCTCTGCAAATCCCTCTCGGCACAAGCCCGGAAAAACCGTGAGTCCCAGCTCACTTCGGCCATCGCCCTGGGCAAGGTACAGGAGGGAGGTCCCCGCTCGTCATCTGTCCCGCCTTCCGCGCCTCCTGCTTCATCCTCCAGAGCCAGCGTGTCCAGTGTGACATCTGTCAGGGCCAGCGTTTCCAGCGTGGTATCAGTCCCGGCCGGGACAGTTCACCCCACCACCTCCGATGTGGCCCGTGGCTCGAAACTGCCCAGTGCCACCGACGAACCCTCCAAGCGCCCCCATAAGTTGTCGGGCACTGAGGGTACCGAGCCGAGGCCTAAATCTGGAAGGAGACCGGACGGCTCGCACGTGGAGAAGGCGACCAAGGCGGAGTCCAACTCGCTTCGCCTTCATCTTCCAAGGCATCAAAGGCATCCCG
>NW_024841124.1:611-1122 GCF_019175285.1 Sceloporus undulatus
GTTTGCGGGGGCAAGGTGCCCGTCCAGGACCCGCACTCCTCCTGCCTGTTGTGCCTCGGCAAGAACCATGATGCCAAGGCTTGCCTGCTCTGCAAATCCCTCTCGGCACAAGCCCGGAAAAACCGTGAGTCCCAGCTCACTTCGGCCATCGCCCTGGGCAAGGTACAGGAGGGAGGTCCCCGCTCGTCATCTGTCCCGCCTTCCGCGCCTCCTGCTTCATCCTCCAGAGCCAGCGTGTCCAGTGTGACATCTGTCAGGGCCAGCGTTTCCAGCGTGGTATCAGTCCCGGCCGGGACAGTTCACCCCACCACCTCCGATGTGGCCCGTGGCTCGAAACTGCCCAGTGCCACCGACGAACCCTCCAAGCGCCCCCATAAGTTGTCGGGCACTGAGGGTACCGAGCCGAGGCCTAAATCTGGAAGGAGACCGGACGGCTCGCACGTGGAGAAGGCGACCAAGGCGGAGTCCAACTCGCTTCGCCTTCATCTTCCAAGGCATCAAAGGCATCCCG
>NW_024841125.1:0-1122 GCF_019175285.1 Sceloporus undulatus
GTGTAATAATAATAATAATAATAATAATAATAATAATAATAATAATAATACAGTTTATTTATAGACCGCTTTTCCAAAATAGATCAAAGCGGTGTACACAGAACAAAACAAATCAATTCAAAATAAAACATAACATATTACAATCATAATCAAATGATAAAACTACTAAATTTACAATTAAAAACTATTAAAACCATACAACTATTAAAACCATACAAACTAGCTGGATAAAACAATGTGCATATACAGGGAAAACAATATCAGGATACATGGGAGAAAGCTTGTTGAAAAAGAAAAGTCTTGAGTTTTTTTCTAAAAAGGTCTAGGGAGGTGACAGAACGGAGCTCATCGGGGAGGATGTTCCAAATCTGCGCGGCTGAGATGGAGAATGCCCTTTGTGAGGTCGATGTATATCTCGTCTTCGAGACCCTCAACAAATGCTTCCCGACCGACCTGAGAGTGCGGGGCGGATTGTACGGGGAGAGGCGGTCCTCCATGTACCCTGGGCCCAAGCCATTTAGGGCTTTATAGGTAATAAGCAACACCTTGTATTGTGCTCGGAAGCCAATGGGCAGCCAGTGTAGATCTTGCAGAATAGGTGTTATATGGGTAGCCCTGGAACATCCAGTGAGCAGCCTTGCTGCCATATTCTGTACTAATTGAAGCTTCCAGATTTGGTACAAGGGTTGCCCCATGTAGAGAGCATTAAAGAAATCCAAACGAGAGGTTACCAGAGCATGTACCACCATTTCAAGGTCCCTCTGGCCTAGGTAGGGTCGCAGCTGGCGTATCAGCCAAAGCTGATAACAGGCGCTTCTGACCGTCACATCCACCTGAGAAGTCAGGTGGAGCGACGAGTCCAAAAGCACCCCCAGACTGCGAACTGAGTCCTTCAGGGGGAGCGTGACCACATTCAGGACAGGTGGACAAATTTCCTTTCCCGGGCCAGGAGAACCTATCACAAGTACTTCCGTTTTCTCTGGATTCAGACTGAGTCTGTTTTCCCTCATCCAGCCCATTACCGACTCCAAGCAGGCATTTAGAGGAGAGATGCCATCCCTAGTCACTGCATCAGTCGGAGACACAGAGAAGCATATTTGGGTGTCATCAGCATACTGATAA
>NW_024841126.1:0-1122 GCF_019175285.1 Sceloporus undulatus
GATAATTTCCACTCCTTTTTTGCCCAGCTTCAAGGCTGATTGGGGCCATGGTGTGTGGCTGCTGTGGACCCAATCTGTTCTGGTCCTATCTTCCATTTGTTTTGTTTCTATGATTTCTTTTACTGCTTGAAGCATTTCCTCTGTTTTCCATTGTGTCTTCTCTTTCTTTTTGGTCATGAAAAGTGTCCTCTTGCATTCTAACTTGATTATGTCCCTGGCTTCTCCATAGTTCTTCTGATTCCCAGTCATTTATGCTTTATAGCACAAATCTGTTTCTTATGTTGTCTGTAAATTTTGTTCAGATATTGTTCAGATCACATTTTGGTATGATGAATGTTTTTGTTTTTTTCTTCAGCTTTACTCTAATTTTTGATATAAGTACAGTGCATCCTCGCCTTACACGTGGATCTGTTCCGGATCCCACCGCGTAAGGCAAATTCCGCCTATGCTCAAGCCCCATTGTTTCCAATGGGGCTCGTGCATGGCAGTCGCAGCGGCTGCGGCGGCGCGCGGGGCGCAATGGGCGCGTGCGCCCATTCAATTGAATGGGACGCACCGCCCCTTCCGCCCTGCACACGCCCTGTGGCTTGAGCGCGTATGCTCAAGCCGCGTATGGTGCGCCCGCGTATGGCGCGGGCGCGCTGTAGTTCATGATCTGTACCACAGTCCACATGTACTGTTGTAGTTTTGGCTGCAAGAATAGAGTTGCTCCATCTTCTGCTTCCAATTGTATAGTCTATCTGATTTTTGTACTGACAGCTGGTGATGTCCGTATGTATGGTCTCCTTTCCAGCTGCACAGAGCAGGTATTTGCAGTGAATAGCATAGTCCAACATAGACTGGATCCCTATTCCCTGATCTTTCTTCTGAATAGCCAGGATCACCTCTGTCTTATTTGGACTGAGCTTCAATTTTTTTGCTCAATCCAGTTCATTACCAACAGGAGACAGCTTCTTGAGGAGGGTTTATGGGAGCTAAAAAAAGCTAAAAACCTAGAGAACCAAAGTTTGAGAACCACTGCATCAGAGCTCTTGGGTAGAGAACTCTAAATACATTTCCAAGATGGCATCTACACTATAGAAATAATCCAATTTGACACTGCTTTAATTGCCATGGCTCAAT
>NW_024841127.1:0-1122 GCF_019175285.1 Sceloporus undulatus
AGAGAGTCCACACTGGAGAGAAGCCACACAAAACCCAGTAGTGAACTAATATTATTTTTGTCATTAAGGAATACAAAAAATATATGTTCAATCCAGTGGTGTTAAGAATAGTCCCTTGTGATTTTGCTTGTAAGGTTTGTCTATCTATAGGTCTATGTTTTAAGGTTGTATTTTGTTAAGTTTGGGTTTTTATTGGTAATAGTATATGTAGATAATTACTTTGGCTTGTAAATGGGGGGGGCTGAGATTTGTTATATATGAGTTATGGGAATGATAGCTTTTGGAATTTGTGGCATGTTGGCTGAAGAAAGTTGGAGGTCAGTATTCAAAGAAAGGGCTAGTTTGTGGGAATTGCGAAGGGGCCTTGTTACCTGTGGGAACTGCAGGTGGGGGCTAGGTTTGGAAGAGGGTGATATTTTAGGTTTTGGGGTTTTAATATAGTGTTTGGATTGGAGTGGACAGTTCTGGCTTAAACACTGAATTTCTATGTGTTCTCAATAAAGTTCTTTGCTATTTAAACACATTGGACTCTTTGATGCACAGAAGTTCTGAATTTGCCCAAAATCGAACCTTTCTTCTCTCCTCAGTCCTCAGCTCCATTGCCAGCCATAAGAACAGCAGAGGCAAATACACACAAACATACAGGATACACAGAGAGAGCTTGATTTCCAAATCAGAGCCTTCCTTTCCTGCCTTTCCCTCCTGAGTCCAGCTCTGCACCTTGGGCTCCATTGCTGTCTCCTCAAAGGAAGAAAGGAGGGAAGGAAGGGGAGGCTGCTGAATCTCTGGCACATACCTTCCTTTCCTGCAAAGACCGCCAGTAGAATAAGCAGCAGCATCTAGGCCCTGGCAATCCCTGCGCATGCTGAGGAGGGCATCTACGTATGCAGTCTCAGCCCCTGAAGCCATTGCTGCCTTCACAGTCTGTTCTGAGGGAGGGAGAGAAGTGGGGAGAGCCCTCATTCATTCAGAGGAATGGCTGGAGGGTCTTCTGGGGGCCATTGAGAGGTTATGAGAAGGAAGGAAGTGCCTCTTCTCCCCCAAAGAAAGGCAAGGGGCTTGTCAGACCTCCTCTCTCTCTTTCCTTCCCTACCCCCTCCTTGAGGGATTCCATGGGGCCCA
>NW_024841128.1:0-1122 GCF_019175285.1 Sceloporus undulatus
TCAAAAAGTGTATAGACACAGCTTTCAGTCTGGTCGACTGGCAGTTCTCAGCACTCATGCCGAGAGTGGCAGCACAATTTCTTTGTAGGTTGACATCCCTAATGCTGCCACGTCCTTGAGTTTAGCTCAGTTAACTGTCATCCTATATAAAGTGAAGTATATGGGAAGCTGTTCACAACTTAAGCATCAAAGAAATATTTGAAAGAATGAGGACCGAAACAAACTGGTCCAAAGGGATGGTGTGATGCCAACCCTTTGAGAGCTGGATCTGGGCTGTGGCAACAGCATGCCATGGCCATGATCCAGCTTTTTTCCAGTGTAAAGAGAAGTGGCAAAATGCTGCTCCTTTTTGTGCTTGAAAAAGAAGGCCCTTTCTGCCATCGCCGTGGCTTTTTGGCACTCCTATGGCATGTGGTATCTAAACGCCACATCGCCAGAGCGAAAAACTGACACTGTGTAAACAGCCAGGTGGCTTCATGGTGGCTTCCTGCCAGTTTGGAGGCATACGTCATGCATACAGCACACCCCCAAGCCATTGGGAAGCTGGCACATTTTGCCAGTCTGTTCCAGTGAGTGAGAGAGTTTGCATGTGAGAGAGCACAGTAAATAGAGGTATCTTTGGGGTAGGGAAAATCTTCTCTTGTTATACCTACAAGACATGAGGCTACACAAAAGGATTGTTAAGGATAATGCATTTCCTTCAACAGGTGTCGAAGAACAGATAATACATCCCCAGCCACTTTAGCAGTAAATAAAGTAAATTTCCCCCATCAAGAGCTGTATACAATAGGCTAAAAACAGAAATGCAATGGCAGGGGAGAAATGTTGGTGCATGGGTCAGGATTTTTCTTGGGTTTATCTTTGGCTGATAAAATATTGAATTGCTGCTCTAGGTGTGTGGAGAGGAAGAAAGGATGCCAAATAGCCAGTGAAATGTCGTGCTTGATTCTGAATGGCAAAAGAAACCAGTATGACTTGGGTAACTATCTACAGCTCAAAATGTCATAGGCAAACATTTCTGTAATTCTTATTCAGAACATACAGTGGTACCCCGGGATACGAATGCGCCGGGTTACGAATTTTTCGGGATACGAAAAAATCCCATAGGGATTTATTGCTTCG
>NW_024841129.1:0-1122 GCF_019175285.1 Sceloporus undulatus
TTGTATAGAGCCCTGCGAAAATACGAGCAGAAGATGAGTTCATATCTTAAGGAATGATCAAATGGAGCCTGAAATCAACTTGTTGAATCTGTTGCATGTCATTCCCTTCAGAGGCTGAAAGGAAACATGGGGGAATCGTTCTGAATTTGATGACTTCCTGCTAGATTGAACATAGCTCAGAATTGGAAAAGCCACCTAAAATGGATGAGCGGTGAATAAAAAAGACGATAGACATCATGGAAATGGATAAGCGGACAGATCGATTCATTACTAAAGATGTTGAAGTGATTGAGGAGGAGTGGGTTTCCCATAGGAGATTGTTGTAAGAGGGTTTGGAAATTAGATGCAGGACAAGAAAAGAGGGTTTATATCTTATTAGTATCCTATTAGTGTGTATCTTATTAGTGTGAACAGAGATAAACCTCGTAATATCGTTCCAGGAAACTGGTGAAAAGGTTATAAGTCAAGTATTTTGATAGAGTTTGGAAGTGAAAGGGAAACAGAGGAGTGATCACTGAAGGAACTCTATGGAATACGAGAGACATTTGGATTTTGAGGTTAAACATTGTGTCAGATTGCTTTCTTTGTAAAAAAAAAACTCTGATATAACGGTGTTTTCATGCATATAATATGAATAAAACCAGGAAGCCAGCCATGAAGGAGACCAGAGGACATAGGCATCAGTTAGGCCAGTGGATCCCAATCTGTGGGTCAGGACCCCTTTGGGCGACACTTTCATGGGGTGGCCTAAGACCATTGGAAAACACATATCTGCACATAGCAATGAAAATAATGGTATGGCTGGGGGCCGCCACAACATGAGGAACTGTATTAAAGGGTTGCGGCATTAGAAAGGTTGGGAACCACTGAGCTAGACGGCTAAGATGGGACATAGTAATAATAGAGGAAAATCATGTGAAGATCATAAGAGTAGGAAGAGACCCTGAGGGCCATTCTGGCCCCTTTCTGCCATGCAGGATCTCTCAGTCATAGAATCAGAACTGATGTATTAAAAGTGTCAGAAATCGAACTGAACAAATGGCAACAAATATTGAATACATATTGTAATGGAAGGAAAAGACCTTCCCATTGGTCCAAGATTTGCATAGCCCTGCCCTCGAC
>NW_024841130.1:0-1122 GCF_019175285.1 Sceloporus undulatus
GCCCATTTCCCCATATACTCTTTTACAGTCTCTTGTTCCATATTCCTCCTCAACAGTAGTTTGTGTCCTTTGGATATCTCTTTCTTATCAGGTGGCCAGAACAAATCATCCAATCCGTTTAGTCTAGCTTCTATCCCTATTGTTTTGTTGTCTACCAGAAATCTTTGTTTTAGCTGGTAGGAATTAAACCACTGTCTATTATGTCCATCCTTGTTAATATCTTCCCTAGATCTTATCGGCCAATTCCCTGATTGATCCTTCTTAAGCCAATGTTTGTAAGTGAGCCAATGACTGATGCTTATCCATCTACCGAAGAGTGCCTTCTGGGCCGATGTCCGAAGTGGTAACTTAAACTAAAATGTCTTTTTAATCTTGTTCCAAGTGAGTAGTAAAGATTTCCTCATTGGATGGTTATTGAAATCTTTATTCATCCCCGACTTCTCATAACATAAGAAGGTGTACCAACCAAATCTTAGCTGCACATCCTCTAGATCAAGCATTTCTTTGTCCTCTAATTTAATCCAGTTTTGGATCCAAATTAGATTACATGCCCAATAATATAATCTGAAGTCTGGGAGCGAATAGCCCCTCTCTCTGAAGCATCTTTGAGCTCCTCCCATTTAATCTGAGGTTTGTGTCCTTTCCATATGGATTTTTTTAGCTCGGCTTCCCAACCTTTAAATATCTTATCCTTAATCTCTATTGGCAAATTTTGTAGCAGAAACATACTTTTCTGTAGAAGTGCCATTTTGATGACGGCAATTCTGCCTAGTAGTGAAAGATTTAACTAGCTCCATCTCCTTAAATTTTCTCTTATGTCTTTCCATACCCCTAAATAATTATTGTCTTTAGAAATCCAAATTCCTAAGGACTTCAGTTTCTTTCGTACTTTGAAGCCTGGTTTCCTCTTTCATTCCTCTACCTCTTCTTCAGTCATATTTTTAGTTATCAACACTGTCTTGTCTTTATTGATTTTCAGTCCTGTGAATCTGCCGAATATGTTTAGCTGCTGTAGCAGCGGTTCTCTGCCCAGATTTAGGTCCTCCAAAACTGTTTCCACGTCATCCGCAAACGCTCTTATCTTGGTTTCCTTTCCTGTTAGTCCCTTTTATATTTGGATTA
>NW_024841131.1:0-1122 GCF_019175285.1 Sceloporus undulatus
AGGACCGGTTCCCATGGGACTGTGGGCCCCATGACCTCTTGGCAAATCTATGGGAGACACTTCCTCCAAGAGCATTGGAGGAGTCTCTGTCTGGATGGCCATCTCTTCGGAGGACTTGGAGGGCAGAATAGGGCTGAATGGATGGCCCTTGGGGCTCCCTATAGCTCCATAAGCCTACCTTACAAGGTTGTTGTGGGAGTTTATCACAAGACAAATACTACACAAGAACGGCCACCTTTTAGCAGCTTACAATAAATATATCCATACAATACAATCGCAACATCTTTCATTGTATTCCAAACCCTTCCTAACACTCCCATCCAAAAAATATCCATATAATACAATAAAACCCATGTTCCCCAGAAGGAGCAAAGCTGTATAATAATAAAACCCTCTCAGAAAAGAGACACACAAAGGGACACACTTCCTTCTTTTGGCCCAAGGAGCCTGGCCTCCTTCTGACTCTGGAGCCTCAGGAGAGAAAGAGAGGCCTCTGTTCAACTGAGGCTTCAGAGAAGGTTCCCCACAGTCACAAGCAGCACAAAATGGCGGCCAGAACACAAAATGGCCAGGGATGGTGGGAGGGACTAGGACTGCAGCCAATCAGGGACTTGGATGGTGGGAGGGACAGGGATTCTGGCCAATCAGGGCCAAGGATGGTGGGAGGGACAGGGATTCAAGCCAATCAGCGCCAAGGATGGTGGGAGGGACTGGGACTGCAGCCAATCAGGGACTTGGATGGTTGGAGGGACAGGGATTCCAGCCAATCAGGGACTTGGATGGTGGGAGGGACTGGGCCTCCAGCCAGTGGCAGCCCTCAGAGTGTCCTCCTGAGGCAATCATGTGTAAAATACATACCATAAAACATCACAAAGCATAAAAATTCCAATTACCGTAATCTCAGGGCATTTATGCTGTTATGACCAGAAGTAAAGATATACACAATTATAATTATATATACATGCTGATGTTGAGCAGAACGTGGGCAGTGTATACATGTGCATATTTCTCCATGCATTTGATTATGTTTAAATTGTATGCAAGTAGAAATATAGTGTTTGGGATATACTCATTGTATAAGACTACCCTTCTTCCAAAGCACACCAAATACAAATTAAAAAA
>NW_024841132.1:0-1122 GCF_019175285.1 Sceloporus undulatus
TTCAAGGTCTCCCTGCTCCAGGAAGTGGCGCAGTTGGCGTATCAGCCAAAGCTGATAACAAGTGCTCTTGACCATCGCATCCACCTGAGCCGTCAGATGAAGTGATGAATCCAGGAGCACTCCCAAACTGCGGACAGAGTCTTTCAGAGGAAGTGTGACCCCATCCAGAACTGGCTGACATAACTCCATTCCCAGATTACGGGTCCCTAATACAAGTACCACCAAGTACTTGGATTCAATTGGAGTTTGTTTCCCCTCATCCAGTCCATTACCACATTAAGGCAGGCATTCAGAAGAGAGACGCCATCCTTAGTCACTGTATCAGTCAGAGACGGACAGGTTGCATACTTGTAACGGTATTTCATTACAAATTAATAAATGCATGAATAAAGGGATTCATGACATAGTGTGACTTCAGGCTGGTGCTCCTTCCCTGAATGAGACTGGCCCATTGCGACCTCAGGCTGATTATCCTTGCCTGCAGCAATGCGATGGGACCATTGTGAATTTAGGCTAATGCTGCTTACCTGAAGGTTTGAGAAGAGACCACTGCAACCTGAGGATGATGCTTCTTGACTGAAACATTGAGACTGGCCCATTGTGACCTCAGGCTGATTCTTGTTGCCTTAGAGATTGACTGAACACAAGGGGACAACAAGAGATCTGTGTAACTTCTATACTACTTCTATTTATAAGATATATATATATATCAGGGTACATTTTATAAACGATTAACGTTTATACATAAACTGCATCAGAAAAGTGGAGTGATAACAGTCCATGTGAACAATGTTGCTAATTTAAGCAGTGAAAATGTTTCTACTGCTGCAACATAATATTAAAGTCCAAAATCTAAAAAGCAATCATAATGGATGATGCTTGGAGCAAATGAACTTGAAGTTGGAACTGATAATATTGGCTGGTAGCAGGGTCCTTATAGGTTGAATTCAGATGGGACGGCTACCTCTGGAGTCCTATGTGGCCGTTTTGACTCACCAAGGTCTTCATCAGCATATTAATTTCATAACCGGATTAATATAGTACATTGTGTGTTCCATACTTCTAAATGCACAAGGTTGACAATCAAAGATACATTAATTACCATCAGTAACATAATACACA
>NW_024841133.1:0-1122 GCF_019175285.1 Sceloporus undulatus
GGGGGGGGTAACAAGATGTACAGAGCGAAGGGCCTCATTTTCCAAAGAATTGGGTGCACTCTTAGGTTCCACTCCTGGAAGCTTTAGCAATTTGGGGGTTTTATTCCCAAAACGTGGGCATGCATGAGCTCAGAGAAGATTTGAAGGATCTGCCCCCCCCCCCACCTCAATGCCTTGTGGCCCATAAGCTGCAGCTTGTCCACCCACTCTCAAGTCAAGTCAAAGGAAGGAAAAACAAGAGATTATTCTCATCACTGGAGTGGGATAGAAGAAAACAAAAGAGGAGGCGGCCGGGGGAAGAAAGCGAAAAGGTGCAGGGGATCTAATTTTGTTTTCCCATCCACCTGCTGTCACCGTTAATGAAGTTCAGAAGCAGCAACGCCAAAAGCACGGCTATTCTTAGTGCGAGAAAAACATACATAGCATGGACAACGGTGTGCCATGGAGATGCGGCTATTTTAGTCCTCCTATAAGGAAACCGGCGTCTCCTCCCCAGTTGCCAGGGAGCTGTTTTGAAGAGGAGAGTGGCCAAGACGTTTCTTGCAGAAAGACTCCAGTGCTGCCTTTAACACCAGGGAGCAAGGAATGGCCCTGCTTCCTTCAGCCAGGAAATGTAAAATTATATACACATTGCATTATTGGTATAAAATTATCACCAGTTTGGTCGGGGCGGGGGGTCAATTCTATTGATTTTTCAAGTCATTGTAAAATAATAGAGGAAGAAGGGGTCAAGAGTGATCCAGTCTCACCCCCTGCATTGCAACTTAGGCCCTATACAAACAGGCCAACATAAAGCTGCTTCACGTCACTTTGGAGGTATGTTGTTTAAATGATGCATGCGTACTAAGAGTCCAGAAGCCACGCCAAAGCCACAATCCAGTCCTAAGGACTAGAGTGGCGGGGCACAGCTTTGGCGCAGCTTCCGGACTCTTAGTACACATGCATCATTGAAACGGCATACCTCAAAAGTGACCCAAAGCAGCTTTATTTTGACCTGTCTGTATGGGGCCTAAAGCACTCCTAAAAGATATCCATCCAATCCCTGACTAAAGACCTCCAAAGTTGGGGAGTCTTGCCACCCTCTGATCCACTCTAAAAGGGGGCTTTCTCTCTAGAAATCCT
>NW_024841134.1:0-204 GCF_019175285.1 Sceloporus undulatus
GGGCACACAACAACAACAAGAGCAGCAGCAGAGGTGGAAGGGGGGAGGAGGAGAAAAAAGAAGGGGAAGGAGAAAGAAGGAAAGGAGGAGAAAGAAGAAGAATAGGAAAAAAGATAAAATGAAGAGGAGGAGGAGGAAGAGGAGAAGAAAAATAAGAGGACGAGGAGGAGGGGAAAGAGGAAGAGAAAGAGGGGAAGAAAAATA
>NW_024841134.1:304-1122 GCF_019175285.1 Sceloporus undulatus
GGAGGAAGAGGAGGAGGGGAAAGAGGAAGAGAAAGAGGGGAAGAAAATAGGAGGAAGAGGAGGAGGAGAAAGAGGAAGAGAAGGAGGGGAAGAAAAATAGGAGGAAGAGGAGGTGGGGAAGAGGAAGAGAAAGAGGGGAAGAAAAATAGGAGGAAGAGGAGGAAGGAAAAGAGGAAGAGAAAGAGGGGAAGAAAAATAGGAGGAAGAGGAGGATGGGAATGAGGAAGAGAAAGAGGGGGGAAAAAGAAGCAGCTTGCCTGCAATCTGCAAAGCCCTCTCCAGGCTCCAGCCTTGGGCCCGTGCGAGGCTCAAAAGAGAGGAAGCTCCTCCTCTTCAGGCTGGCTGGCCAATGGGGAAGACTGGAGCTGGAGCGGGCTGTCCAGCCATTGGCCAGGCAGCCTGAACAGGAAGAGCTCCTGCTCAGCCCTGCGCGCGGCTGCGCAATAGCGCGCAGGGCAGCCCAAAGAGGGCACAACAAAGAAGCACCAGCAAGGGCCGGGCGGCATGTGCAAAGGCTGCGCCGGCAGGCGGGCAAGCATGTGCAATGGCTGCGCTGTGCGCGTGTGCGCACGTGCGCAAGTACCACACCAGCAGCCGCAGCAGCAGCAGCAATGTAAGTGGTGGGCCAGTGGCAGTGACAGCTGCAGAGCGGCTGTGGTTGCTGCTGCAGTGGCGGCCGCGGCAACAGCAGCCAAGTCAACCCAGGGCAGGACCAAAAGTGGGACGGGATGTTCCCAAGCCGCCAAAAAACAGGATTGTCCCACCCCCAGGCGGGATATGGCATCCCTAACTTCACCCCAAGTCAGTCTATCTATGGT
>NW_024841135.1:0-1122 GCF_019175285.1 Sceloporus undulatus
CTTTCAAAAGCTAGTACACCAAAATGAGGGTTTTTTTAAAAAAAAAAAGGAAAGAAAAAAGATAATGGATAATGGAGTAATGGATTACTTTTAAAAAGTAAAGTGTCATCTTCTCTGATCAGCAGTGACACATGAATCTTGCACAGGGACCCATAACCACTGAATTCTGATCATTTCAGCTGGACATGCCAGAGACTCAACATGGGACCTCTTGCCTATTAAAGCATGGACTCTATTTCGTTTATCACATGGGAGGGACATGCCCAAATTCTGTGGATAAACAGGGATGAAATCCGGGAATATCTCACAAAAGTAGGATTGTTTTCAGAGGACATCGCACAATGTCGCCATTATCCTAGACTTAACCCGTTAATTAACGTGCACAATTTGGCTGCTTCTTATTTTTGGGAAAATCCCAAAAGTAAAAAGCAGTGTGTTTTGTTCACTTTATTCACAAGTGAAGTCCAGGATAATGGCAATGTCGCATGACACTGTCTCAAAACAATCCCACTATTGCGGGATATTCATGGGATTTAAACCCTGTTTATCCACCGGATTTGGGTGCTTTGCCTTCCGTGTGATAAACTCCTATGGTTCCTCCCCGCTTAATGGGGAATACAAAGAAAAAGTGTACATTTTGGAATTTGGCTAGGGCACAGAATTATGACTGAAACAAATGACTGAAATTTCCTGCATCAAGGTGATTTAAGGCTGGAGTTTTCCTGTCTAGGCATCAGGTGGGTTTGCTGATTGTGCTTCCCTCATGTGATTTCACCAGAATGTACTGCTAGGGAACCACTTCCAGTAGATTCTGAAAAGGAAGTGTTTTAGGGCCCACAGTCATTTTTAAAGGACTGACCAAATCCTTTTGGCCTATCATTTCACATAATCAAAAATGTATACCACACCCCATAGATGCACACTGCAAAGAGAAGGCAAATACTGAGGGGCAATCAATATTTCAAGGAAGCTTGTCATTCATTACTTATCTTCTCAGTAAAGAACATGTGATACACTTCCAAGGAACAAGACTCCACAAAGCAGTTGGCAAACTAATGCATTACACAAACAAACGAAGATAAATATAAAGGCAGTGTATCTCACGGGTTTGTGGTGCTGAAT
>NW_024841136.1:0-1122 GCF_019175285.1 Sceloporus undulatus
AATAATAATAATAATAATAATAATAATAATAATAATAATAATAATAATAATAATAAATCTTTATTTATAAAGCGCTGTAACTTTACACAGTGCTGTACATACAATCTTTTAATTAGGCGGTTCCCTGCCCTCAGGCTTACAATCTAAAAAGACACGACACAAAAAGAGAAGGGAAAGGTGGTGGGGAAGGGGATGAGGGCCAGCAGTTCTTCTCTACCTCTGAGGCCTGGACCAAGGCAGATGGACTGGAGGGAGGGCTGGATGGGTAAACTTCTTCCAGGGAGGCCTGTTGGAGCTAGCCTGCCTCTCTAGTAGGATAATACATATAAAATACATAGCAATGATTCAATAAAACAGGCAACAAAAGAACATCAAATAGCAAGTGGCAGTTATGCAATGCCTGGGAAGGCTTCTCTGAACAGGATGGTCTTCAACTCCATTTTGAAGCTGGTTAAAGAAGTGATGGCTCTTGCTTGTGGGGGAAGAAGGTTCCAGGAGTGAGGGACAGTGAGTAAAAAGGGGGTGAATCCGAGATGGGGCAGAGGAAATCCTGGGCTAGGACAGCAGACCTTGACTACTAGAATGGAGGGCCCTGGTGGGAAGGTGAGGAGAAAGAAGGTCTGATAAGTAAGGAGGGGCCAGCCCATGGAGGGCTTTAAAATAACAAATAATCAATTAAAAATAATAATAAAGGACTGAGGGAACTTGGATCTCAAGAGGAGCATCTCTTTTTGTCTTGCTAATAAAACTTTTTATTTTATTTTCTTGGAGTACCCACAGGGCTGGAAGGAGAAGGGCCCTTCCTGCATGGACTTCCTTTCAGTACCACTCCAAGTGAGAACAGCCACATCTTGACAAAATCAGACTTGTGACTGACATCCTCATATTTTTTTCTTTTGTATAATTTTTAACATCTTTGCCTAATGAAGAAACCAGTTGAGTTTCAAAAGCTTGCAACAATCTATTTTGTGCATTTGGGTTGGTCCAATATAGGTATCACTGTTTTGTGGATGTTGTACTTTGCTACATGGCCAACATTGCTACCCCTGGATATGTATACTAGACTTGATTACAGGATTCCTTAAAGCTAGATCTTCTGCGTGGGGTGAGTAAAGGCATAAA
>NW_024841137.1:0-596 GCF_019175285.1 Sceloporus undulatus
AGCTTACCACCCCTGCCATGCCCTCCTGCTGCTGCCTGGCCTCTGCTCCTGCCTTCTGTGCCCCTGGTGGAGTTGGGGGAAGTGGGAAAGCTTGCTTCTGGCTTGGATACTGGTCTTCCTGAGGGCTGGAGCAGTGGGTTTTGAAGCTTACCACTCCTGCCATGCCCTCCTGCTGCTGCCTGGCCTCTGCTGCCTTCTTTGTCCCTGGTGGAGTTGGGGGAAGTGGGAAGGCTTGGTTCTGGCTTGGGTGCTGGTCTTCCTGAGGGCTGCAGGAGTGGCTTTTGAAGCTTACAACTCTTGCCATGCCCTCCTGCTGCTGCCTGGCCCCTGCTGCCTTCTGTGCCCCTGTTGGAGTTGGGGGAAGAGGGAAGGCTTGCTTCTGGCTTGGCTGCTGGTCTTCCTGAGGGCTGGAGGAGTGGCTTTTGAAGCTTACCACTCCTGCCATGCCCTCCTGCTTCTGTTTGGCCTTTGCTGCGTTCTGTGCCCCTGGTGCAGTTGGGGGAAGAGGGAAGGCTTGTTTCTGGCTTGGCTACTGGTCTTCCTGAGGGTTGGAGCAGTGGGTTTTGAAGCTTACCACTCCTGCCATGCCCTCCTGC
>NW_024841137.1:696-1122 GCF_019175285.1 Sceloporus undulatus
AGCTTACCACCCCTGCCATGCCCTCCTGCTGCTGCCTGGCCTCTGCTCCTGCCTTCTGTGCCCCTGGTGGAGTTGGGGGAAGTGGGAAAGCTTGCTTCTGGCTTGGATACTGGTCTTCCTGAGGGCTGGAGCAGTGGGTTTTGAAGCTTACCACTCCTGCCATGCCCTCCTGCTGCTGCCTGGCCTCTGCTGCCTTCTTCGTCCCGGGTGGAGTTGGGGGAAGCGGGAAGGCTTGGTTCTGGCTTGAGTGCTGGTCTTCCTGAGGGCTGGAGGAATGGCTTTTGAAGCTTACCACTCCTGCCATGCCCTCCTGCTGCTGCCTGGCCTCTGCTGCCTTCTTTGTCCCTGGTGGAGTTGGGGGAAGCGGGAAGGCTTGCTTCTGGCTTGGCTGCTGGTCTTCCTGAGGGCTGGAGGAGTGGCTTTTGA
>NW_024841138.1:0-1122 GCF_019175285.1 Sceloporus undulatus
GTTTGAACCACATTGCTATGTCAGGCATTTTCCTGACAAACTAAAGCCACTTATTACAATTGCAATTACACTTTATTACTGCAGAGTCTGATTCTTTCATGGGGCTGCTTTGATATTTTGAGTGTAAGCAAAAATTGCAAAATATTTCATTCTGTGGCTAGCATTTATAGACACAGATTTTCAGAAAGTTAGCCCTAAAACCTTAATCCCATCCAATGACAAACAATCCATCATAGTTTAAAACATTCTTGCTTTATAGTTTAAACATTCGTGCTTTAATTTGGATGCTCCAAAACTCTTTACAGTTCTTTCATTTTGACAAGGCTATTTGCATAACCCCTTTATCCTAAGGATATTTTTCTTATTGCAAAGTATAACCACATTCTCCCACAAAAAAAGTAAGACAATATCCCTCTTACATTTTCCCCCTTTCTTTCTTATTCCTGTAAACAGAGACAATGACAGTAATACCTAAAATAATGCATCCATCTGATGTCGTTCCACTGATGGAAGGCTTCTTGATCTAGCATGATCTTCCATTAGTGTACTAGAGAAAAAGAGAGACAATGTATTGTAGGAAGGAGGCTGCATTACTAGAATTTAACCATTGCGCCATCAAGGCTCCTTTTATAAATACAGTGTGCCCGCATCATACGTGGGCACCTTTTACACGACTTTCAGCTTACATTGAATGCTGTGCGATGGGGTTTCAATTGTGTGCCCGTCCATGGCATGCACACTACACTGTGCATCATGCACAAACCCCATTATTTTCTTTTTTTATTATTTTCTATTTTCAATTAATTTTTTAATTTTAAAAATTTTCATATATATACAAAAAATACAGAAAAGAAATAGAACGAAAATACACAATATAATCTTTAAAAAAATATTCCTATAGCACATCTTCTTATTCATTCTATAATTACTTCATATAAAAATATGTACTTGTTCTTACTTTACTTGACACTTCCTAGAGGTACTATCAAATCCCCATTTTTTCCTAATACTTAGCCCACTAACTCTCTCTCATATTTCTTCCTCTTATTCATCAAATCAATTCCACATAGATACCGGTGTATGGAGTATCTACGATTCTTCATCTATAATCCTATCCACCTC
>NW_024841139.1:0-1122 GCF_019175285.1 Sceloporus undulatus
TTCCTTAGAGCCCTCAGCAGTGGCACTTGGAATGGAGGGAGGGTGCCGAACTAGCTGCTGGGACTGGCAATCATGGTTCTTCTCTCTCTCAGAGCCGACAGCAGTGGCAGTTGGAAAGGATGGAGGGTGCCCCACCAGCTGCGGGCAACGGCAATGATGGTTCTTCTCCCCCTCAGAGCCCACAGCAGTCAGTTGGAATAGAGGGAGGGTGTCTCCCCAGCTGCTGGGACCAGTAACGATGACTCTTCTCTCACTCAGAGCCAACAGCCGTGGCAGTTGAAATGGAGGGAGAGTGCCTCACCAGTTGCTGGGATTAGCAACGATGGTTCTTCTCTCCCTGAGAGCCCACAGTAGTGGCAGTTGGAATGAAGGGTGCCTCAAGAGCTGCTGGGACCGGAAACAATTGTTCTATTCTCCCTCAAAACCCACAGCAGTGGCAGTTGGAATTGAGGGAGGAGGCCTCACCAGCTGCTGGGACCAGCAACGATGGTTCTTGTCTCTCTCAGAGACGACAGCAGTGGCACTTGGAATGGAGGGAGGGTGCCTCACTAGCTGCTGGGACTGGCAATGATGGTTCTTCTCTCCCTCAAGCCCACTTCAGTTGCAGTTGGAAAGGAGAGAGGGTGCCTCACCAGGTGCTGGGACCGGCAAAGATGATTGTTCTCTCCCTCATAGCACACAGCAGTGTCCGTTGGAATGGAGGGAAGGTGCCTCACCAGCTGCTGGGACCAGCAATGATGCTTCTTCTCTCCCTCAGAGCCCACTACAGTGGCAGTTGGAATGGCGGCAGGATGCCTCACCAGCTGCTGGGATCAACAACAATGCTTCTTCTCTCCCTCATAACCCACAGCAGTGGCAGTTGTAATGAATGGTGCCTCACCAGCTGCTGGGACAAGCAACACTGGTTCTTCTCGTCCTTAGAGCCCACAGCAGTGAGAGTTGGAATGGAGGGAGGGTGCCTCAGCAGCTGCTTTATCAGCAACAATGCTTCTTCTCTCCCTCAGAGCCCACAGCAGTGGCAGTTGGAATGAATGGTGCCTCTCCCGCTGCTGGGACCAGCAACGATGGTTCTTCTCTTCCTTAGAGACCTCAGCAGTGGCACTTGGAATGGAGGGAGGGTGC
>NW_024841140.1:0-1122 GCF_019175285.1 Sceloporus undulatus
CAGAGCCCCTTCTCCTCTTTCCCTCCATTCCTGCAGCTGTCAGACAGCCGGGGAGGAAGGGACAGTGGGGGCTGCCTCCTCCTGTTCTTCCCGTGGCTGCCAGGCAACCACGCGGAGAAGGGGACGGGACCATAAGCCCCAGAGGCCTTTGTGGCTGGAAGTCCCGCCCCTTCTCCCCTGGTGGCCTCCCTAATTGTTTGGGAGACTGGGAAGGGGCGGGACTTCCAGCCGCAAAGCCTGCCGGGGATTGTATGCAGCCGAAAATCCCGCTCCTTCCTGGCCTCCCAACCTATCAGGGGGGCCACGGGCAGGACTTTCATCCCCAAAGGGGGTCGCAGCCCAACAAAGGTTGGGAACCGCTTCCCTAAAAGGACAGCTTGATGCCGCCCATTTGACATCTGGATCAGGGCCATGGCAACCACACACCACAGCCTTGATCCTGTGTTTTTCTGGCCCCAAAAGAAGCTGCAAAATACAGTTCTTTTTGGGGCAGAAAAAGGGCAGTTTTTCTGCTGCTGCTGCCACAGATCTTTGGTGCTCCTCCAGCATGTGACATGTAAACACTGCACCACCAGAGTGCCGCAATGCTTCCTGCATGACACTGGCTTGGGGGCGGTGTTGGGGAATGTGTTATCTAAATGGCACAGCCCCACGCCACATCTTACTGCCAGTCTGTTTCAGCCCTAAGTCTCTGAGAAAGAAACTTCTTTTTACAGTCTTTATGCATCTTCCAGCCCTCTTTTCTTCCTTGTCTTCTGCTAGCTTAACATTTTCTAGCAGCATTGGAATTAGGAGCACAATGAAGAAGGGCTAGAGAAACATAGACTTTTAGTATCTAGTAATAGTAACATGTCTGTAAACCTTTAGGTGGGGAAAAGTGGAATTTTACTGTAGACAATCCTTTTGTAGCATATGTGCTTGCATCCAAAAGGTAAGGTAAACAGCAGCTGCCTCCAGAACTCTTCACTGAGCGTGTGTGAATAGCAGAACAGAGAGAAAGGGGGAGAACAGATAAGGAAGCCTCACACCAGTTTCCTGCAGCATATTAGAAAAACAAAAACAAATAGATAGGGATGCCATATCCCGCCTGGGGACGGGACTTTCCCAGTTTGGGGCGGGTCC
>NW_024841141.1:0-1122 GCF_019175285.1 Sceloporus undulatus
CCCCCCGAGGCCAGAGGACGCCAGCCAGGAGACAGCCTTCTCCCTTAACTTCCCTGGCTCCCAGTGGCAGGGATGCAGTGGTGAATGGTGGGTGAGGCTGTGGGTGCCACTTTAAAGGGTCCCTTCAGTCTGCCATGGGAAGAACCCTCACCCGTCCGAGGACAGACGATGCCAAATGGCTGGTACCTTTTTCCTTGTGTACTTTTATTTCACATGTTCTTGGACAGATCTGTGGTGGGACACTTGGAGGGAGATGGGCATGGCCAAGGAGAATATGATTCAGATGGCAAATTGGGGGAGAGAGACATTGACTATAAAGTGGCTATACAAGATGTGCATGGTGCACTAACAGGGTGAAATGTGATTACAGCGGAAGGAGAGATTGATGTTTGATATCTCTCTCCCCTTCCATTCACCCTGCTATCTCAAAAGAGCTGGAGAGCATACCAAACCAACCACAGAACCTTTCCCTGCTCTTGTGTAATGCCAGGTCAGTCGAAAATATAACGCAGATAGTCCATGATCTCCTGCTGGATGAAGAGGCTGACCTGGCTTGTTTCATGGAGACCTGGCTGGGTGATGATAGCTCAGCCACCTGGGATCAGGCCTTACCAGCCGGGTTCTCCGTCAGTGAGCAGGTAAGGCAACGTCACTTTGGTCCCTAAAGACAATCTTGCTTTGGCCAGGATACCTATCCGTAAGTTGGACCACATTGAATGTATTTGCCTCAGATTAAAGACTAGGGAAAGTCTGGGGATTCTGTTGGGTTAATGTCCACCCCGTTGCTTAACAGACTCCCTAGCTGAGCTGACACAACTGGTCTTGGAGCTGCTGCTGGAGTCGCCTAGGCTTTTAGTCCTGGGTAACCTCAACATCCCCCTCGAGGCCGGTTTAAGAAATGTATCTGGTGCAGCTTGGGAGTCTATGGTCAGCATGGCAGACATGGGCCTTTCCCATATAGTCTCTGTGCCCACGCAATGTGAAGGTCATACTCTCGATGTGGTCTTCTGTACTTAACAGGCACATCCGTGGGTGGATGTAGTCCATATCTCCGGATTGTCATGGACCATGGATAATTTCCTGGTCAAGTAGGACTGAAGGCCACTATTTCCCCGTTAGGGG
>NW_024841142.1:0-1122 GCF_019175285.1 Sceloporus undulatus
CCCCCCCCTTAAAAAAGGATTAAACAATTCCATCCATTAAAATTACAGACGATAAAAATCTAAAAACAATACTACAATAATAAAATAACGGTGGGCAGAGTCTTACTTGTATATGACTGTGGAGGGAGCGTTACATGGCCGGGATCTATTCTGGGAAGGCCTGCCGGAAGAGATCTATCTTGACAGCTTTCTTGAAGCTCTCATGGTTGGCAATTTGAAGGATCTCGTCTGGCAGGCCATTCCATAAAGTGGGAGCGATCGTGGGAAAAGTCCTCTGGGAGTTCGCCGTCAATCTGGTCTTTGTGGACTGCAACAAATTCCTCCCAGAGGATCTGAGGGTACAGGGCGGATTGTACGGAAGGAACAGACTCATTCATTCAATGGAATATATATACCAAGTACCTATTGATTCAGTGGGTCTATGCTAACTGGAATTAGCCATTGGATTTAGGCCAAAAAAGCAGAAAGACCTAAACTGAACACAGAAGCACTCTTGATAATTAGTTATACAGTATTCAAGACCTATATAGGTCTGATCCTGTTTTCTGCAGCAGATCAGTGAGATTATCTTTACTTTAGTGACAGTCAGTCCATGTTCTCATCCCAGGCAACCTGCTCGTACCTACCAGCCATGAAATGACTTTGCCTTAATGAAAATCTAGAAAGATCATCATGGCTACATCCACGCAAAATTGTATAAAGAAACTGGGGTATCTGGGGATCGGTTCCAGGACCCCCCCCCCCCCATGGATACAAAGAACTGTGGATGTTAAAATCCCATTGCACTGGATAGTAAAATGATGTTCTTTGTATAAAATGGTAAAATCAAGGTTTGCTTTTCTAATTTATATACTTTTGAATACGTTCAAGCTGTGAAGGGCCAAGGGTACATTATTGGCAAATGGAAAACATATTGGGCTCTCACCAACTTCAGTGGCATTTATCCAGAGTTTGGAAACATTACTGGGGGGGCGGGGGGGATTGTAACTCCCACAGTTTTCTAACCAGCTTAGGGTTTCTGGGAGTTGTAGTCCAAAGTATAATTGTTCATATTAATGAAGCTTTACATTCTTTATACAGTGGTGCCTCGGGATACGAAATGATCGCGTTACGAAATTTCCG
>NW_024841143.1:0-1122 GCF_019175285.1 Sceloporus undulatus
CTAAACCTAGAACCTCAAATCTAGAACCCCCAAATTGACACCCCTAAACCTAGAACCCCTAAAGGTAGAACCCCAAAACCTGGCACCCCAAGACCTAGAACCCACATACCCAGGGGGCGGGACTAAGACCCAGAAAGGGGGCGGGGCACCTGTCACTTTTTGTTTGACGAAAGGTATGTACTATATACTACTACTCAAATGAAATTAAAAACAAAATCAAGAAAAAACAACAACACATTGCTTTAAAATGATGGCAGGGTGGGCTTGCTTATGTGACTCAGCAAAGACCAGAGTATTTTGGTTGTTCTAGGCCAGGATGGGGTCACTTTTCTGTCCCCAGAACCCTCCAAGGGCCACATACCCTGCCAACAATGCCAGAAACCAAAAACACCCAAACAGGAAAATCCAACTTACCATTCGGTTACCCTGACCTGCAGCAACCATGGGGTAGTCTACACACACCAGGGTGAGTTAGGGAGAACTGTCTACACATTTCTTCCTTTCAAATACACCCCCCCCCCCCCCCGGTCTGACAAATCACAGTATGTGTGGCCACACAGCTGTGGCCGCTCTGAGTATTTTTCCTCCATTTCACAGGCGTTTGAATGTACGTATTTCTGAACTTTTCCTCCTCCATCCAGCCTCACACCAACATCACTCTGGAGTGCAGTCCACACATGTACATGTGAATATCTGAATTTTCCTCTCAAAACCAGGATTCATCCCCACTTCCCCCACTCCAGATTAAAGTCCAGAGGCCATACAAAGTCTCTGCTGTTTTACTGTGCTTTAAGTAGTTTACCCCTCTTGCCTCCCCAGCTTTTCAAATCATCAAAACTATCATCCCTTCTTTAAAGACTAGGGATGTAAATCTTTTACTGTTTAATCCTTCTGTGTGAGGATAGTTACAGTAGTTTTCTCCCTGCTGCAGGAGAAAATAAATATACCTGCACAGTATTCTTCCCATATTTGAGTGTCCACAAATATTGCATAGGAATTATTTTGCATAGAAAAAGATGCCAATTTTTTTTTTGGCATGTTTTCTACTCTACATGGAAAAACAATTTACCTGTTCAAAAATATATATGCAAAAATGTATTTTTCAATGCAGAATAATTCCTT
>NW_024841144.1:0-1122 GCF_019175285.1 Sceloporus undulatus
AATAAAATGAAGAAACACATCAAATAACAACACAAATAGATAAAAAAGCTACCAATTAAAACAAACTGAAAACTGACATAGAAATGAAAATAATGTTAATTAAAAAATACTGTGGATTGAAAGTAACAAAAAATTAAACGGAAATTTTATTCATTTATTACAGTCAAGGTTTTAATATTTAATATTGAGTTAAATAATATTAAAATTAATATTTCAAATTGAATACAGTGGTACCCCGGGATACGAATGCGCCGCCTTACGAAATTTCCGGGTTACGAAAAAAATCCTTTCGGGTTACGAAAGCGGCGGCGGAACGAATTAAATTCGTAACCCGGGGTACTTATATTTTATATTTTATATTTATTGCAAAATGAAATTTTTCTACAATTTCGCTGCTTGTTTCTACTATTTACAATTTCCACTTTCAATTAAAGATCAATCCCTCTCAAACAGCCACCGAACCCTTAAATTACAAATGCTGAGGATAAAACATCTTTCGAAAGGAAAAGAATATAGTAAAAAATAGATTGAATAAGTTACTTTTAAAGAGAAGAATGAAACACTGGACCGTCGCCATGAGGAAAACAGACGCCACGCGGCCGCCATTTTATGGCTCCTCCTCCGCTTCCCTGGAAAATGGCGCTCTTTGATCTCCCTTCGGGATGCCATGCCTCAGAGAGGACACAGGAGGGCGCTCGGAAGTTCCTTGCCTATCAAGGGAGACCGAGGGCCACAGCACAGCGCCCTTCCTTCCCGCCTTAATCTTTCCCGCCCTCCATTCAAAAAGACAGCCTTTATTGCCCTTCAGTATATCATGCCTCAGTGGAGACACAGGAGGGCGCACGAGAGCAAGAGATGAGGAATTGTTTACCAGTGACGTCACAAACATCAGAGAACACAAGAACACCTGGAGAAGAGCACCGCCCCTCTGAGCAGCGGTGGCGCAAGAAGCTAAAGACCCAGCATCCGGAGCCTGAAGTCACGAGTTTGATTCCTCCTCATCCTTTTCCAAAAAGCCAGCTTAGAAAAGAGGAATTTTCATTATTTACAAATACTTTTACAATTTTATTTTTTTGATTATGATATTTTAATTTTATTTTTTCACATTTATTATATTTTTTA
>NW_024841145.1:0-1122 GCF_019175285.1 Sceloporus undulatus
ATTTCGGCATCTAAATTTAAGAAGAAAGGGGTAGTAATTTATATTAAATCTAAATTTGAAGCTAAAGAATTATATACAGATAAAGATGGGAATTTTATAATCGTGGAAGTGATATGGAAAAATCAAAAAATGTTAGTAGTGGGAGTATACGGCCCCTTGGAAAATAAAAATAAATTTTACAAGAAATTAAAAGATAAATTGCTAGATTATGAGCATGACTCGACAATCCTGCTGGGAGACTGGAATGGGGTGGTTGATCCGAAAATTGACAGGTTTACAGAGAAGAGGGGGAGGAAAAGTCAAGGAAAATTGCCTAAAGAATTTTTCGATTTAATGGATGTATTGGCAGTGGGAGATTCTTGGAGACTCAAAAATGGGAAGAGTAAAGACTATACATTTTTTTCGAATCCTCACAAATCTTGGTCGAGATTAGATATGATTTTAGTTTCTCTCCATCTTAGTAAGAACTTACAAAAAGTATCGATTTTACCTAAAATATGGTCGGATCACAATCCAGTGCAAGTGGATCTTAAAATAGGGAGGAAGCAATTTAAATGGAAATTAAATTCAACAATTTTGAAGGATGAAGTGTTGAGGGAGGACCTGAAAAAAACCGTAGAAAACTACTTTAAAGAAAATCTAAAAGAGGAACCTTCAACACAAATGATATGGGATGCCTTTAAGGCAGTTATAAGAGGGTGGTTAATACAAAAGGAGGGGGAAAAAAGGAAAAAAAGAAATGAAAACTTGACAAAGCTGAATGAGGAATTAGAAAAGAAAGAAAAAGAGTTGAAAGAGAATCCTAATAGTGCCAGGATTTTACAGGATTTGAAGTTTTTGCAAAAACAAGTGTCTATTTTTATGGTGAAACAAATGGAAAAAAAATAAAATTTAGTAGACAAAAATTTTTTGAATCAGCAAATAAAACTGGAAGAATGTTAGCATATCTGCTAAAGAAGAAAAAGGAGAAACATACAATTGTGGGGATTAGGGAAGGTGAAATCGAAATTACTAACCAAAAGAAGATTAAAAATCTCTTCCTGGATTACTATACGGAATTATTTAAGGAAACGAGTATACGTGAAATAAAAATTGAAAGGTACCTGGAAAAATCCAATCTAA
>NW_024841146.1:0-1122 GCF_019175285.1 Sceloporus undulatus
CGAAGCTGATAACAGGCACTCCTGGCTGTCACATCAATCTGAGAAGATAGCTGAAGCGACAAATCCAGGAGCACCTTGAAGCTGCGGATGCAGTCTTTCAAGGGAAGTGTGACCCCATCTAGAACTGGAGAACCTATCTCCATACCCGGATTGGAGTTACCTATCAAAAGTACCTCCGTTTTATCTGGATTCAGCTTAAGTCTATTTCCCCTCATCCAATCCATTACCGACTTCAGGCAGTCATTGAGAGGGGAGATGCCCTCCTTGGTCACTGAAGCAGCCCGAGACATAGAGAAATAAATTTGGGTGTCATCACGTACTGATAACACTCCGCCCCATGTCTCTGGATGATCTCTCCCAGTGGCTTCACGTAAATGTTAAACAGCATGGGGACAGAATGGCACCCTGAGGGCTGCCAAATGTCAGCTCTCTCATAGAGAAGCAGCTGTCCCCCAGCATCACCATCTGGAATCTGCCCGAGAGGGAGGAACATAGCCACTGCAAGGCAGAGCCAGCGATTCCCAACTCTCTCAGGTGTTCCAGAAGGATACCATGGTCTATGGTATCGAAGGCCACTGAGATGTTCGAGAGCACCAACAGGGTCACACTTCCCCTGTCAATGAAGATATTAGTCATAGGCTTGCACTTTGCTGTTTCTCATCTTATGTATGATGGTGTGGAGGGGCATACCTTGCAGGCTGGCACCTCCTCCTTTTGGACATGTAGATAATGGGAGATTCTCAAAGTCCAGGAAATATAACATCCATGGCAGGGGGTTGGACTGAATGGCCCTTGTGGTCTCTTCCAACTCTACGATTCTATGATTCTATGGTCTGCATCACAGAATCATAGAGTTGGAAGAGACCACAAGGGCCATCCAATCCAACCCTCTGCCATGCAGGAACTCTCAATCAAAGTATACCTTTCTTGCAATCCAATATGTCTCTTCCTTGTGAGGGCACAGGCCCCTTTGTTAGGCAGAGGACACTGGGTTTCTCAAGAATTTCTGATAAGTGTATGCTTGATTTCGGCTGATACGCCAGCTGCGCCCCTTCCTGGAGCAGGAAGACCTTGAAACAGTTGTACATGCGCTGGTCACCTCTCGATTGGACTTCTGTAATG
>NW_024841147.1:0-1122 GCF_019175285.1 Sceloporus undulatus
GAGGGAGGGAGGGAGAAGTGGAAAGCTTTTACAAGTGCACACAGGCGTGGAGAATTTTGCAAAAAAACATTGCAATTTTGCAAACTTTACGCATCAACTTTGGGGATTTTGGGGGGTGGGTGGGAGGAGGGTTGTAGGGGGAAATTTGGGGGTTCCCAAGGAGGAATAAGTGGGGGGTCGTGCCTCCATTCCTAATTTGCTTAGAATCATAGAATCATAGAGTTGGAAGAGGCCACAAGGGCCATCCAGTCCAACCCCATTCTGCCATGCAGGAACTCTCAATCAAAGTATCCCCGACCGATGGCCATCCAGCCTCTGTTTAAAGACCTCCAAAGAAGGAGACTCCACCATACTCTGATGGAGCTCTTACTCTCAGGAGGTTCCTCCTAATGTTGAGCTGGATTCTCTTTTCCTGGAGCTTGCATCCATTGCTCCGCGTTCTAGTCTCTGGAGCAGCAGAAAACAAACTTGCTCCCTCCTCAATATGACATCCCTTCAAATATTTAAACAGGGTGATCATATCATCCCTTAACCTTCTCTTCTCCAGACTAAACATCCCCAGCTCCCTGAGTCATTCCTCATAAGGCATGGTTTCCAGACCCTTTCTTTCCTGCTGTATTGAAGCAGTGTCATATTAAGGATGAATGAAGCTTGATTTCTGCAGCTCCAGAGAATAGGGACCCAGAGCAATGGATGCAAGGTCCAGGACAAGAGATTCCAGCTCAACATTAGGAGGAACCCTCTGACAGTAAGAGCTGTTCAACAGTGGAAGACGCTCCCTTGGAAAGTGGTGGAGTCTCCTTCTTTGGAGGTCTTTAAACAGAGTCTGGATGGCCATCTGTCGAGGATGCTTTGATTGAGAGTTCCTGCATGGCAGGATGGGGCTGGACTGGATGGCCCTTGGGGTCTCTTCCAACTCTATGAGTAACTATTCTAACCTCTGATTCCAATTAACGTATTGCCTTGATTATGGATCCTTCCGCTGGCCTCTTTTAGGATTACCATGAGCCCTTCTATACTTAGACAGTGCTATGACTTTGTGACTGTGACTGTCATGGCTCTCTCCTGTGAAACCGTAGGATTTGTCGTTTAGTGAGGTACTTCGAATTCCTTGCTGTACTG
>NW_024841148.1:0-1122 GCF_019175285.1 Sceloporus undulatus
GCCTTAGGAAACCTCTTCCATGGAAATTTGGGTGCTCCTAATCTTAGTGGAAATGGAAACCTCTGGAATCCTCCTATTTTTCCAGCTGGGAAACAAGGTATAGTTGTGAATCTCTTCTGATGAAAAGAGGGTTCTTTTTGTTGTTGTAATAACAGGGCTCCAGTCAATTGAGATCTTCTTCAGGCAGTAAACGGAGGTTTATGCAAATGCAGAGTGACATCACTGCTACGGAAGGCTCTCTGGACCAGTCAGAGAGCAAGATGAAGGTTCTTCTGGAAGCTTCCGTGAGAAGGAGATATAAGGCCTGAGAGACCAAGAGACAGTTGGGGGAATTGTGTCGGTTGGAGATCGAGAGAGAGAGTTAAAGAGCGGATCTTGCAAATTAGTCACAGAATTGGATGTTTAGGTTTATTTGTTTTAATCCCTTGTATGGAATATCTTGCATGACTTATAATTTAGTTATATTTATTATTTATAATGAATATCTCCTTGTAGTATCTACTACTCGATGCTCCTTTTACACATGTCTTGGCTTGGTTGATGGTTGGGAAGATCACTAAAGAAGTAGAAATAAGGTTCCTTAACTGGTCCCAGTGAAGGTTAAGGGAAATCCTTTTATAATTCACTGTGTGGAGGCAGCGTGATTTAAGGAATTTAAGGGTCTGCTGGGCTAAGAGCCGTAACAGGGCTGTGGTTTGGCTGCTTGGACCCCAGGAGATCATCACAATCTCTGATCCCACGCATTGTGCATGTCATACTGTCGATGTGGTCTTCTGTACGGAACAGGCACATCCGTGGGTGGAGATAGTCCATATCTTTGCATTGCCATGGACCATGGATCATTTCCTGGTCAAGGTTGGGCTGAAGGTCACTATTCCCTCCGTTGGGGGCAGAGGACCTATTAAAATGGTCCCACATAGAAACTAGTAGAGCAATGGCTGTGAGATCTATTTGAGCAATCCTTAGATCCTACAACCAGGCAGAGGGTCATCTGGTTGCACCAGCTCTAAAGTTATAGCTCAGATCCTATATGGCGCTCTGTGTGGGGATGGGATGATTCCCAATTGGTGAAACTCGAGGCCATCCAGAATACATCTTTCAAGAAATTGCTTTTAATCATGC
>NW_024841149.1:0-1122 GCF_019175285.1 Sceloporus undulatus
CCCTTCCTGGCTTTCTGCTGTTGCAGTTCCTGCCTTATCCTCCCACAATGTGTGTTTGATCAGTTTGAATCATTTCACTTGTTACTTGTAAAATTTGCCATTTTGCAGTTGCATTCATTTACAGGTTCTGGCTAAGCGTCAATGGTTCTTGTTGGTTTTCTGGTTCCACTGCCTTGCCGGACGATTGTGCCTACTGGTTCTTTCATCTCTGGTGGCTGTGAACATTACTGATCATTAGTTACACGACACTCCATTGGTTGGACCTGCAGAGCCTGATGTTTAGGCTGGACAGTGTCAAAAGTGTTGGGCTATCTTCGTTGGGTGAACACTGACCCAGCCGGCCTGGCAGCTCCCCATGGACCCTTGGTTGGCGTGTTACTTGCGTGGGTAGGGTTGGCGGTAGGCGTTCCTGTGGAATGGCCTTTTGTGGCGGCAGCAGAGGTTCTGGATCTGGTAGGCATGGTCTATAAGGTTGTGTAGCACTGTATCGGGAGTCTCCATGTGACACAGGAGTGATGAGGCATGCGTTGTGGCCATTGTGGGGGCCATAACGTGACACCGCTTCCCGATGACTAGGGGCTTTATTCTTAAATGCAATCAGCAGGCTGCATGGATACGAGAGGGCGTCATATTAGCCCCTAGATCATCCCAATGCCTTGCTCTATATGACATGCCCTTTATATTACAACTGCGGGTTGTACGATGATTTGGCCAACCCTACCTTTTGTTGCTGGCTTGCGTTAATAAAGTTGTGGCCTTTCTTCCACATGCAGCTCTGCGTATTATTGTGGCGCTGCCCTCCCAGGCAAAACAAAAACCTTGTACAGCAAGCAGCAATCTTGAACAACGACAACAACAACAACAACAAAACATATTGCTATTTTGTTCAAGATGGTTGTTGATTGTATGAGTTTTTTTGTGTAAAATGTTTGCTGTACAAGATGGCTAAAGTTTTGTACAAAAACACATGATTTTTTTTAGAATCGTGTTTTTGTGCAAACTTCCTCAATTCTCTCTCTCTCACACACAGCCATGTCTATTTCTGCACAGAATAATAACATGAAAAACTTTAGATTATGTGAATATCAGATAAGAATTGTACACAAGTGTTTGTTTTTATCA
>NW_024841150.1:0-1122 GCF_019175285.1 Sceloporus undulatus
TGCATGACTAAGACTGACTTGCAAGCAACCTTTTTTTCCACAATGCTGGCATTTATGTGACTTCTTTCTTGTGTGGACTCTCTCATGACTCACAAGTTCTTCTGTAAAGAATGACAATCGCAGTCAAGAATGAATGTCAGAATTAAGAGAGGAGGGTGTTACCCCAAGATTTAGCCCTTGTTGAACCCTCCTTATTTGATATTAAATTAATAAAGTTGCTGAGAGTGACCTGAGCATGACACTATTGCAGATGTCCCCAAACCCATGGAACAATTGTATCCCTAATGAAAGGAGCAAAGAAGAGATTGTAGTGGAACTGCCTTAAGGGAATCAGTGGAAGCAGATAGTCAGAGGGCTGTTGAAAAAAATATTCCATTAAATATGTGCAAAAATATTTTGATTGACAAGTGGCATCATTTCCTGTGAGACTGCCATAGAGTACTGAGTCAGAGCCCAAGGCATGATGCAATCTAACTGCAGAGGTCACTTTATGCTGTTTGGCACCAGATATGACTCACAACCAATACAGTGTACAGCTCACATGCAGATTGGTGTGGATTGTATTGGAGTTGTGTGTACAAGAGATGGTGAAGTTGATGGAAGTCAGAGTGCTTGCAAATATTTGTCTTATTTTGCAACTCAGGATGGAGAACCTCCAAGGACTTGGGTGAAATCAACTGTGTCTGTGAGTTACTTTTAAGTGTGGACAGTAGTCAGTGCATTGCCAAAACCTATAACTGGATATTTGTTTCCATACTCTGCTATGTTATTGTTGAGCTGCATCTGGAAGTGTTGCTTTCAGATCACGCTGTACATTGGCTTATGAACAGGACTGGAATTCAGAGCCAAGAAAGACCTGAGAGCCGGTGTGCTAATCCCTTTTGTCTGAGGTATTTGCATCAAGCATCCATTCCATTCAATTTGGATTCAAACAATTCTTTCCCCACCCAGGAAACATATTAAAGCGATTTAAACCATTTTGAACCCTCAATCTCTGTCTGAAAGCAACAATTTCAGTATAAATGTCCACCCCGATATTTACTGTTCTTCGTCATCAGTCCCGTTGCAGAGAGACACTCTGTTGGTTTACATGACTAAGCACCTCAATATACTCAACAAACC
>NW_024841151.1:0-1122 GCF_019175285.1 Sceloporus undulatus
CTTTCTATAGCCCATTACTCTACACTACCTACTATAAACTACAACTATAACTCTAAGAATCAAACCCTAATATGTTTACCCTTTATGACAGAACCCTTATACACTGTTTCTGACACGCAATGGGCCAGTCCCATCCTTCAGGTATACAGCACCAGTCTGAAGTGACAATTCTCCCGTCTCAATCTTTGAGGCAAGGAGCATCAGCCTCAGGTTGCAACGAGCCAGTCTTAATCCTTCAGGTAAAGAACACCATCCTGAAGTCACAATAGTACCCTCTAAATCCTTCCTCCAAAGAGCATCAGATCAAGGTTAAAATGGTCACATCTCAATCCGTCAGGTAATCAGCATTAGCCAAAATTGACAATGGTCCCATCTCATGGCAGCAGCCAAGGAGCATCAGCCTGAGATCACAATGGGCCAGTCCCATTCAGTTAAGGAGCACCAGCCTGAAGTCACAATATGTCATGAATCACTTCATTCATGCATTTATTCATTTATTCATTTAGGGATTCATGCCATAAGGGTTATAGGTTTAAGTTTAAATTAGAGTTGAGATAGATAGGAATTATGGTGGGTTAAAATAATATGTTTTAATATGTGATTTAATAGAAGATACTAGAAAGAGGTAGAGAGATCATGGTTAAAGAATGTGATTGTTTACTAGGATTGGAACATGTGGGAATCATCCTTCTAACAGAGCCTTGAGTTTAAAAGACTGGTCTCTGTAAAAGGAGGAGGAACATAAAGAGTTATTGGTATTTTTATATTGTATTATGTTGTTATGGGTTTATGCTCATTGTATTTTCATATGGTATCATATTAGATTGGGATGGATGAGGTTCCGTTATATATATACACACACACACATCGTTAAGCCATAATGTTAATTAAAACTGTTGTGTTGTTGAGTTCTGTGGTTCAAGGCAACAGGTGCAGAGGTTAAGAAAAGGCACATGAGAGCTTAATTGTCTTTAGAAAAGTTGTCAGAATCCCGGATGGTAGGACATTGCTCAGGAAAGGGCTATCCAATTAATTAACTTTATTGGTTAATGGGGTGGGGTTAATTGATATGGGTATAAAAGTGATATGTTTATACTTTCTTTCATTCCTGACCAAAAAGTC
>NW_024841152.1:0-1122 GCF_019175285.1 Sceloporus undulatus
GAAAACTATGCTTCCCTGAAGGCAGGAAAACCTACTCTGTTTTCCTTCGACTTCTAAGATTTAATCCAGTGTTGCACAAATCACAGAAGGCCCCTGCTGTTTTCACTCTTTTTAAAATATAAACTGATTCAGAATGCTGAATTCTATACCTGGTCATTACTGCTCATAGTCCTAGGCTGCACTGCAGAAATAATGCAGTTTGACACTGCTTTAACTGCCATGGCTCAGTGCTATGGAATTCTGGGATTTGTGAGATATTTCTGTAGCTTTGTGAGATATTTAGCCTTCTCTGCCAGAGTGCCTCAACAAAATAGAGATCCCACAATTCCATAGCACTGAGCCACAGCATTTAAAGCAGTGCAGATGCAGCCATAGAATATAGTCAACCCAGGAATCAAGAAAGTGAAGCCAATTCAGATGGGTTTAGCAGAGATCGCACAGCAGGAGACTACCAGAACAAGTTTCATGTGCAAAATCATGTTTGAGAATGACCCTGGTGTGAAATTCATGTCTTAAGTTAGAAAATTGAGGTTATGTTTACATCAAGAGTTGAACTGTTTTTTGTGTATAGATTGTTTTATTTTTTTGTGACTACAGTGAGTGACTTGCTAATAAAACTAGAATTGTTAGTAGTGAGAAGGCAAAGTAAAGAAGCAATGGGAATAATATTTTAACATCTGCAATATTCAGCTGTGTGAATATTGCAACTGAATCAGTTTTTATTTATATTCAACAGGGTTCTTTGTTCCCCAAATCCTTCTGTCCCCCTTCAAAAAAATAATGGCATAGCTAATATGTACACATCTGGCCAACTCCTATAGCGGCTTAGTTTTGGTCACATATTCCAGGACCACATGAATTCTGGGCCACCATGTTGAGTGTATTAGAGTGTTTACTTGCCCCGATTTTTGTAATACTTGGCAGGTATAACATCATCCAGTTTATTTAGACCACTGTGGTCTGCATTGGCCTTTGTGGGTCTCAGATCGTACAAGCCTTGCTTGTTATTAATGAATGAATTGTGAGTCTTTTTCTCTAGAGTTTTCACACCTTAGTTACCCATTTTGAACCAAATCCAGAGCCCATGTAGCTTAATAGCAGGACCAGCTCTGCTGTTAGACG
>NW_024841153.1:0-1122 GCF_019175285.1 Sceloporus undulatus
GTTTGGGAACCAGCCTGGACTAAACGAAATGACCTTCAGCAGAGGGAAATGTAAGATACTGTACGAAGGAGACTTTTATGTCTGAAAGGTCTCTAGTAGACCATATGTTGAACATGAGCCAACAGTGTGATGTGGCAGCTAACAAGGCCAATGCGATTTTAGGCTGCATCGATAGAAGTATAGTGTCTAGATCAAGGGAAGTCATAGTACCACTCCATTCTGCTTTAGTCAGGCCCCAGCTGGAACACTGCGTCCAGTTCTGGGCACCACAATTCAGAAAGGATGCTTTGGTGTCCCTCCTTTGGACCCATGGCTCTAGTTTCTCCACATCCTTTTTGAATTGTGGCGCCCAGAACTGGACACAGTGTTCCAGGTGGGGCCTGACTGACCACAGCTCTCCTGCGCCTGACAAGGCAGTCTGAGCTCCTTGGGATCCAAGAATTTCTCCTCCTTTTGGAATGATGCTGGGTTTTTGAAAATTATCTGTTGGATAATTGGATGCAACCAGTGAAGATCAGAGTCGCTGCTGAGCCCATCTGGATAAGCGAAAAGGTAGATGGACACAGTGTAACAGTCTTTTTTTTTTTAAATAATTTTATTATTAAAACAGATACACAAGAAACAAATAAACAAAAAGTGACTATATACAAATATACACTAAAATAACACAACTTAGCAACCAGACAAAAACAATACCAAAGATACATTCATAATGACATTCCATTCCTACTTGATTCCCAATATATGAAGAAGGGGCCCTTCCTTTACTTATCCCAAACCCCAAATCTAAAACCTTCAACTAAATACCTTTCCTATTCTATCTTCCTTCTTTCTTACCTTCCTCTTTCCTTCCTTAACACTATCGCTTCTTCTTCTTCGATAACTAATCCAACTTCTAATACTTAACCTACTCCAACCTTCTACACTTACTTCTCTTATCTCTTTTAACTCTCTATCTCTCTCTCTAGTGTAACCATCTCCTTCTTCATATTGGGTCTTCAACCAGTAAATTCCCCAATCCTTCTGGTTCGAATTCATACCAACATAAAGCTTCCCTTCACCAGTCTTCGTATTATTTTTGATTGATCTTGCCTTTCTTAAAATGCCATAAAGCAACAATCT
>NW_024841154.1:0-1121 GCF_019175285.1 Sceloporus undulatus
AAGAAGAAGATGCAATGTATTATTGTAAATATGTATATAAGGTGGTGTTGTATGTTATTGTATGTTATGTTTGTTTTGATATATAATAAAATTTATAAAAAAAAGAAAAAGAAAAAGAAAAACAGAGTTGTTCCTCCTGGTTGGATGTCCTGCACAGTATCTCCTCCTGAGAAAGAGGACTATTTGTGAGCAGCCACTCACTGGTGGGCTCCTCTTTACAGCTTTCCATACATTGTGGGTTAGACCAAGGGTGCAGCATTGGGGGTATGGCAAAAAGCCTGGCCCTGCTTCCTGTTCTATTTGTGAAACTCCTTGCGACAATGACTGTATGATGCAGGCTCTTATTTTAGGATTTACTGTGCAGAGGTGGAAGTACTGAACAAATTGTATTATAATGATTAGCATATGTGTGCAGATGAACATCTGCACATCCTTGGAATGCTATGTGTCGAACAGGAAACAAAACAAACTATGGATTTTAAAAACTGGATTGTTGTCCTGTCTGTGTTATAAAATTATCTATTTGAGCAATGTGTAAATCAGATTGTAGCTGTGGTATAAATTAGGGGTGGGAATTTGTGGCTTTCCAGATATTGTTTGTGAAAATGATACAGCTTTGTACTTAAGGACCTTATCTAGTTTATTCATGGCTACCTTTCCAGTCTTAGTCTTCTTCTGATTTCTTGACTGTTAAAACATGTTTTCTCCCATCTATCTTATTGACATTTTTGACATATCTTGGTGTTTTGCTATAGAAATTTGAGACTGCCATATATTAGTAACTGTTAAATGGATCTTTAATTGGTTGACTGGCCGAACCCAAAGGGTGCTTAACAATGGCTCTTTTTCAGCCTGGGGAGAAGTGACCAGTGGGGTCCCACAGGACTCTGTCCTGGGCCCAGTGCTATTCAACATCTTTATCAATGACCTGGATGACAGAATTGGGAGCATACTTATCAAATTTGCAGATGACATCAAATTAGGAGGAATAGCTAATACTCCAGAGGACAGGATCAACATTCAAAACAATCTGAATAGACTAGAAAGCTGGGCCAAAGCTAACAAAATGAAATTCAACACAGAGAAATGTAAGGTACTGCACTTAGGGCAGAAAAATGAAA
>NW_024841155.1:0-1121 GCF_019175285.1 Sceloporus undulatus
ATTTGACACCTTGACATTACTGTTCTCATACTGGCAATGCACTGGAGGGGGATATCAGTTGGATAAAACAGGAAGCAGTCAGTTGGTGGAGGACTCTTACATTTTGTCACATAATTGGAGCAATGAATCCCAAAATAAGATGAACTTCTATTCCCTCCCAAAGGGACATTGCTTGGACCATGAATAGAGCCAACAGCACATATGTCATCACTGCACCTGCCACTCCTGAATTCCCCATATTGAAAGGGAACCTTTGCAAGAATGTCTTACAAATATCTATGTTCAGCTGAACATACTTGTCCTGCCCCACACTACTTTGAAATAAATCCCATTGATCAGTGTACTTACTCTAAATTTGACTAACGCTGGACCCAACTCAATCCTCCTCAATTAGCCATACTGTAGCTATTTGGCAAATTTACAGGGTAAAGTCTACAGGAAAAGGAAAATGTGAAAATCAGAACTAAACAAATGATAGAACTTCTAAAGTAACACAACATTAGAACATATGGAACTCCACACATAGTCATTAAATATGTCCCAGTCCATTTACTTTTCTAATCTCCTTCATCCTGTGTTTGTCAATTATTCCTAAAATCCTTTTCTCTTCCTGCTAAGCCTAAGGAAGCAACAATAATTTGTGTGGGCTGCTTGTTATGTGTTTTTTTTTTCTTTCAAAAATGACTGCTGGCATTTTCAGATTTAAAAAGATAGATGTTTCCAGTAGAGAAAATAAAAGATAGAATTATACCAAAGCCAACTAACATGGAATTAATCATTTTAGCATTTGAGGGGAGGAGTTCCTTGTTAGACTTTGTTTTTCAAATATTCAAAAAATGTGCTAATTCCTTACTGAGGTTTCAGATATTTATCCTGATGTCAGGAAATCTTGTCAACACATGGCCAAATAAAGCCGCCTCACCTTGTTTTCACAGCAGGCTGTCCAAATCATGTACAGGATGATTTGAACCAATTGGGGTCTCTCCAGCACCTCAGGGCTTTAATCCAGATGGGGGGAAGAGTGTAATTTACTCCATATTTGAATGAAAAATGTGGACTGTGCTCCACAGTAATGTTAATAATAAATAATAATAAAAATTTTATTTATATACCGCCCTTCT
>NW_024841156.1:0-377 GCF_019175285.1 Sceloporus undulatus
CACACAGTTTTGTTTCCTTTCTCTTTCTCTCTACTCTGAGTTTCAGGCCTCTGCCTTCTAGATGCCAAGTCTGGATGCCAATGCCTTTCAAGATTAACCAGTCGCTGGGCTGGTCACTGACTGAGGTCTCTGGGGGTCGCTCTGCCCATGGAGGCGGGGCCGGGCCCCGGGCCTCTGTTTAAAAATTTGTCCTGCCTCCAGGAGCCTTTGCAGGCGGAGCTACCCAACATCAGGATGCCCGGACCTTCTCTGCTGGAAAGGGACGTCTCTCAGGTAAGTACTAACGTACCATTTTGTTTAGCCTGGAGAAGGGAAGGTTAAGAGGTGATATGATAGCCCTGTTTAAATATTTGAAGGGATGTCATATTGAGGAGGTA
>NW_024841156.1:477-1121 GCF_019175285.1 Sceloporus undulatus
CGGTGATATGATAGCCCTGTTTAAATATTTGAAGGGATGTCATATTGAGGAGGAGGCAAACTTGTTTTCTGCTGCTCCAGAGAACAGGACCCAGAACAATGGATGCAAGTTCCAGGAAAAGAGATTCCACCTCAACATTAGGAGGAACTTCCTGACAGTAAGGGCTGTTCGACAGTGGAACACACTCCATCCTTGAAGAGTGGTGGAGTCTCCTTCCTTGGAGGTCTACAAACAGAGTCTGGATGGCCATCTGTCAGGGATGCTTTGATTTGGATTTCCTGCATGGCAGGGGGGTGGGACCAGATGGCCTTTGTTGTCTCTTATGATTCTGTGATATTTTTAAAACATTTCACTAAACAAGCCATGGCTTTTTTCTGTGACATGTTAATGGTAAAAGAGCTGAGTCTGAAAGCACTGTTTGCTATTTCCCATGCCAGCATTGCTGTGCCCAATTAAGAGATGTTCAAAATGGTTGTTCTTTTGAGACACAAATTAAAAATTTGTGAGAAAAGTTCTAAAACTAACTGTTAACAAGCTTTTAAGTTTTGTAAGATGTATACATTTGTATCTAAACTTTCCTCTGTGTTCCAAATGACAATACAGAATAGTTTACCTCCTTTTGACATGAGTTACTTTGTTTTAGG
>NW_024841157.1:0-1121 GCF_019175285.1 Sceloporus undulatus
CTCCTGGGTCATAGTCCAATGCTCCAGCCATTAAAACACACTGTCTCTTTCTTGAGGCTTTGTTGTTTTTGTGGAGTGGCTCCAAGTCAGTGCCGACTTCTGGGGAGCCTCTCCTGGGGTTTCCTTGGCAAGAGTTGTTCAGAGGAGGTTTGCTATTGCCTTCCCCTGAGGCTGAGAGAGTGTGACATCTTGTCCAAGGGGCCCAGCTGGTTTCATGGAGGATTGGGGCACTGGAACATGGCTTCCAGAGTTGTAACCCAAAACTCAAACCACTGAACCACACTGCCTCCCATTCCCATGTACAACCTGAGAAATAATTGCAGACTTTTATCTGTTCTTCAAGTGTGTCTTCAATTCAATTCCAACTTATGGCAACCCTAATGCAACCTTATCATGGGGTTTTCTTGGCATGTTTCTTCAGAGAGGGATTGCCATTGTCATCCTCTGAGGCTGAGAGAGTGTGACTTGCCAAGAGTCATCTAAGTCCAAAACAAACTGCAGCAATAATCCAATCTGAGACTGCTTTAACTGCCCTGCCTCAGTGCTAGGGAATTCTGGGAAATGTAGTTTTGTGAGACATTGGGCCTTCTCTGTCAGAGAGCTCTGCTGCCACAATAAACTCCATTTCTCAGGATTCCCTAGCACTGGGCCAGGGCAGTTAAAGCACTTTCAAAATGGACTATTACTGGAGTGTGTTTTGGACCTTTCTTGGCTCAAAGGGTTCCCATGGCCAAGAAGGCATTTGAACCCTGGGCTCCTGGGTCATAGTCCAATGCTCCAGCCATTAAAACACACTGTCTCTTTCTTGAGGCTTTGTTGTTTTTGTGGAGTGGCTCCAAGTCAGTGCCGACTTCTGGGGAGCCTCTCCTGGGGTTTCCTTGGCAAGAGTTGTTCAGAGGAGGTTTGCTATTGCCTTCCCCTGAGGCTGAGAGAGTGTGACATCTTGTCCAAGGGGCCCAGCTGGTTTCATGGAGGATTGGGGCACTGGAACATGGCTTCCAGAGTTGTAACCCAAAACTCAAACCACTGAACCACACTGCCTCCCATTCCCATGTACAACCTGAGAAATAATTGCAGACTTTTATCTGTTCTTCAAGTGTGTCTTCAATTCAATTCCAACT
>NW_024841158.1:0-1121 GCF_019175285.1 Sceloporus undulatus
CAATTCTGAGAATAACTTCCAAGATCCGCTCTTTAACTCTCTCTCTCGATCTCCAACCGACACAATTCCCCCAACTGTCTCTTGGTCTCTCAGGCCTTATATCTCCTTCTCATGGAAGCTTCCAGAAGAACCTTCATCTTGCTCTCTGATTGGTCAAGAGAGCCTTCCGTAGCAGTGATGTCATTCTGCATTTGCATAAACCTCCCTTTTCTGCCTGAAGAAGATCTCAATTGACTGGAGCCCTGTTATTAGAACAACAACAACGATAACCCTTCTTTTTATTGGAAGAGATTCACAACTATACCTTGTTTCCCAGTTGGGAAGAATAGGAGGATTCAGAGGTTTCCATTTTGACTAAGATTAGGAGCTCCCAAATGTCCATGGAAGAGGTTTCCTAAGGCATGTGCCAGGACAGAGCAGGGAACGGGGGGCTCCTCATGGGCGAATTACTGTTTGTCAGCTGAACTTGGGGCTCAGGGTCCCTAAGAAGAAGAGGAGCCCAGGTCCCCCAGAATCCCCTCTGAGCCTCCAGGAGAGCAAGACTCAGCAAAGGGACAGCCTGCAAGGGCCTGAGAGCCGCTTGGACCAAACCTTGAGGGCCCTTTCCCAAAAGCTGGCCAGGATTGGTTTCAGGGTCTGGCATTTTCCTCTCAGAGGACCATCAGGATCTCAAAGACCACTCTTCATTTTGGATTTTGTTTTTTCACTCTGCTGCCCTCAGTGGAGACTTGCTTACTCCTAAGGTGCCATAGAGATCAGCATGGAACGTATAGGGAAGATGGCTTTTGCAGTCTTTTCCACCATTGAGTGTAGTGTACCTTGTGTTGTCTTCAAGCCTGTCAAGAGAGCATGAAAGTAACCGGGAGGAGAAAGCAAAGTCCCACATTTGCTCCCATAATCTCCCCCTGAAGCTTTTCCCAGCATGCCCTAGTCCTCAGTCTCCCTCCCAGGCTCCACCTTTTCCTAGAGAGATGAAACCTTCAAGGGAGAGTCCTTGGGGGTCAAGTCAAGCTCTCCTCTGCTTCCCAAGGCCTCTTTCTCCATCCATTGCTGGCCTTTGTAAGGGAGACATACACTGCTCTTGGAAAAGTTACTTTTGGAGGGACAGGGACTCCCCAAAG
>NW_024841159.1:0-645 GCF_019175285.1 Sceloporus undulatus
AATTTATGTACTAACGCTTCCCTGTCTCAAAATCTCTTTTCACAGGGGAAGCTAGAATATCAGGTTTTACATGCAGTTCTGTGCTGAATATTTGTTACTCAACTCATCTAACTGCTATAGTATCAGCTGCTGTGACATTCATATACTCAGATTGGAACAAACACATACCAAATAATGTAAATACCAAGGAGAAAGCTATCTTGACCCTTGGCTGCTCTCTTTATGGAAGCTGATTTGTAGATTTGTATTAATTATTGTATTGTCGCCAATACCCACTCCTTTTTACTTTTTACTTTCAGAAATTCCCGAATAATAATAATAATAATAAAATGATGATACTTTTAGATTGTGAGCCTGAGGACAGGGAACCGTCTAATTAGAAATCATAATTGTAAGCCACTCTGACAGCCTTTAGGGCTGAAGGGCGGGGTATAAATACCATAAATAATAATAATAATAACAATAATAATAATAATAAATTATTATTATTATTATTATTATTATTATGAGGATGCTCCACATGCAAAGAAGGAGGCCACGCCCCTCGGGAATAGGCAGCCAATGGGAGCAGAGGAAGGTCCAAGTCAAGGGATGGAGTCCACGCCCCCTCAGGAATGGGGAGCCAATGGGAAAATCACATGAGTC
>NW_024841159.1:745-1121 GCF_019175285.1 Sceloporus undulatus
CTAATAATGAACATTCCTGATACAATTGCGCCCTCTTGTGGCTACTCTGGGCACTGCAGCCTCTAGATCAATCCATCGAGAAAAGTTGGGAGATTGATTCAGGCCCATTATGCAGCAAAACCTAAAAAAAATTATATATATATATATATATATATATATATATATATATATATATATATATATACTGTATAGTATTTATTATGTATATATTTCTGTATCTATATCTATATATATATCTAATTTATATATATATATCTCCTGTGGCTGCATTCAAGCACATTTCCCAACACTAGCCACAGGATGGCGCCCAAGAGCCAAGCAGCGATGGTTCTTAGCCGGCTGCTCTTTGGCTATGAAGCCACAGGAGGGCGCCTGA
>NW_024841160.1:0-1121 GCF_019175285.1 Sceloporus undulatus
ACAGGGGGAAAGGTTGTCCTCTTTCCCTGGGCCATCTCTATGTTTTCAGATAAATGTAAGTAATCTTTGAAATGGGCAGCTAAATGGTAAAGGACAACACACAATACCTATTCACACAGAGAACAGAAGATTGAGACTAGTCTAGGAAGAAAGAAGAGTGCTGCAAAGAAAAAAAAATCCTGAGAGATTGGAGACCAAAAGACACTTTGCAATTAATGATAACTCTAATTCATGCACTTAGCAGCCAATGGCTTACAATGAAACACTGTAAAGGTTGCATATACCATACTTCTCCTACAAGGCAACCAGGGAGGTCTTCCATGAAAACTCATAACTCAAACGGTTTGTCTCCCCCCCCCCCCCCAAGCAGGGATGTAATTCTTCATTAAGTTCATTCTGGAACTGAGCAATTGGTTATTTTAGCTATTTTCTTCCTGCTAAGTGAAAACCTTTTAAAATTATGCAATTTTCAAAGACTATCTGCCATTTGGGATTTATTTTATATAAAATTTGCAGATAGTGAAAACACCAGCATTTTCTGCATGGAAACAGAGTTTCCTGTGCAGAAAATGATAATATTATCTGTGCAAAAACAAAAACAAACAAACAAACAAACAAAAACCCATGAGAGAGTTTTGTGCAGAGTAAGGGGCTTTACAGATGCCCCTAAGGAGAAGCATACATTAACCTTTGATAAGTCACACTCTCTCAGCCTCACAGGAAAACCAGGAAAAAACCTCTTTGAACGCATTCTGCTCAGAAAACCCCATGACTTGTTTACCTTAGGGTCGCCATGAGCCAGAAATGGCATGAAGGCACACAACAGCAATTAACACAAACAAAGCCATCTCTTGCCTGCAAGGGGACAAATCAACTATCTCAACTTGGCTTTGTGTTATATTTCCAGCTCTTGTTTCCTGAACTTTTGTTTGTTCCTCAGACTCTTTCCTTCAGTGGTTCCCTGCTTGGGTTTGTATTCTTCTCAGAGTGCTTTTTGAGCTCATCCCCGGGACTGCTTTGCCCACATTTCTGCTGTTGGAGACTCTTTGCATTTCATCTTGGTATGTCTTAGTTTCTCCTCTGCTTGCACTCCTGAATCACCTTTAGAAGACTTACCAGTC
>NW_024841161.1:0-1121 GCF_019175285.1 Sceloporus undulatus
CTTTGCTAGCTCTTATGAGTAAGGATATAATCGTTCCATGGATTTAGGGGCATAAGGAGCATGGTCATGCTTGAGTTACTCACAACAAATTTATTAATTTAATCTCAAAGAAGGAAGGGTTAATGAGGGCTAAATCATGGGGTAACACCCTCCTCTCTTAACTCTGATTTTCAGTCTTATCCGTCATTGTTCTTCATTGCAGAAGAACAGTTGAGTCATCAGAGAATCTACACAGCAAAGAAGTCACATAAATGCCACCATTGTGGCAAACGTATTGCTTACAAGTCAATCCTTGTCATGCATCAGAGAATCCACACAGGAGCGAAGCCATACAAATGCCAGCATTGTGGGAAATGTTTTTCTCAGAGGTCAAACCTAGTGAGACATCAGAGAGTCCACACCGGAAAGAAGCCACACAAATCCCAGAAGTGAAATAACATTATTTTTCTCTAGAAGGAATACAAAGAGTACATTTTCATTGCACTGGTGATAAGAAAAGGCCCTTGTGATTTTGTGTGTTAGGTTTGTTTGTCGATATGTCTGTTTAAGTTTTAAAGTTATATTTTGTTATGTTTTGGTTTTAATTACTATTAATATATTTCTTTGCTTTAGTTTATAAATTTGGCTGGGGATTATGGGTTGTGGAATAGGTTAGCTAGATAGAGGGGTGGGATTTGTTGCAGCTGGCTAGAATAGTTAAGGGAATGATAGCTTTTGGAATTTGTGGGATGTTGGATGAAGAAGGTAGTCGGTATTAACATAAAGAGGGCTAGTTTCTGGGCATGGCAAAGGGGGCTTTTTTACCTATGAGGCGTAGACTGTGGGAAATGGAGGTGGGGGCTACGTTTGGAACAGGTTGGAGTTTTTGGTTTTAGGGATTTAATGTATTCTTTGGCTTGGGGAGGGCAGCTCTGATTTAAAAGCTGAATTTCTCACTATGTGTTCTTAATAAAGATCTTTGCTGTTTCAACATATTGGACTCATTGATGGACAGAAGTTGTGAATTTGTACAAAATTGACACTTTCTTTTCTCATCAGTCCTCAGCTCCATTCCCAGCCATAAGAACAAAGGCAAACACACACACACACACACACAGAGAGAGAGAGAGAGAGAGAGAGAG
>NW_024841162.1:0-1121 GCF_019175285.1 Sceloporus undulatus
AAAGGCAATCTTTTATATTTCAAGATCATATACATTTATTCAAACACAAAGCTATGGTGTTGTGAAGGAATAGTAGCCATACCAATTTAAACATCAACTGAGGAATATATTAGCACAGCTGTTAAGCTTGTATTACATAGTTAATAAAGGGAGAGGGGAGGGAAGGGAAATAAGACAAAAGCTTATGGTTATTTTCTTTCTTTTTCTTTTATTTCATTTTCATTTCTGTACAATTTAATAAAGATTATTTATATAAAAAAACAAAAAAACAAAATCCAGTGTACACTACAATCTGAGGGTGACACTCTCAGATGCAGCTCAGCAATAACATAGTAGATTATGGAAGTAAATAGCCAGATATATAGATATTGGCAATGCACTGACCACTTTTCACACTTAAAAATATGTCACAAACACAGTTGATTTCATTGAAATCCTTGGAGGTTCTCTATCTTGAATTGCAAAATAATACAAATATTTGCAAGCTCTCCTCTCTGAATTCCATCATCTTCAACATCCCTTGTACATACAACTCCAATTCAATCCACACCAATCGCATGTGATCTGCATACTGTATTAGTTGTGAGTCATCTCCTGGTGCCAAACAGCATGAAGGAACCTCTGCAGTTCGCCTCCATCAAGCCTTGTGCTCTGACTCAGGACTCGATGGCAGTCTTACAGGATAGGATGCTGCATGTCAATCAAAGTATTTTTGCACATGTTTCATGGAATATTTTTTCAACAGTCCTTTGTATGTTTATCTCCTTCTAGTGATTCCCTTAAGGTAGACCCCCCTCCAATCTCTTCTTTGTTAACGCCTATAAGTAAATATACAATCGTTCCATGGATTTAGGGCCATAAGCAGCAGGGTCATGCTTCGGTTACTCACAGAATCTTTCTTAATTTTATCTCTAATAAGGAGGGATTAATGAGGGATAAACCATGGGGTAATACCCTCCTCTCTTAACTCTGATTTTCAGTCTCATTTGTGCTTGTCTTTCTTTACAGAAGAACACTTAAGTCATGAGAGAGTCCACACAGGAAAGAAGTCACATAAATGCCAGCATTGTGGGAAACATTTTGCTTACAAGTCAATCCTTGTCATACATCAGAGAGTCCAC
>NW_024841163.1:0-391 GCF_019175285.1 Sceloporus undulatus
GGGGGGCCGCCTTCGGCCTGGAGGAGGCGTCTTTAACGGTACCCGATCCGTCCTTCGGGTCCGACGGAGCTTCCTTACGGGAGCTGTGCTCCGATGCCGGCTGCGAGGTCTTGGCAGGGGCATCCCGTTTCCGAGATGACGTTGATGCGGCGGCGATGCTCACAGACCCAGATTTATGCGGGTGCTTGGTGGGTTTGGTGGTGGCACTGGGCTTGTCAGATCCACGGGCCACATTTGCCTCAGGGTTGGGCCCCCAGGAACGATCGGATGTCGACAGGGGAGCACTTGACGGGCCATCTCTGACGGAGAGAGCCGCCGAAACAGGAACCACAGGGGCCGAAGACGGGCGAGGATCCCCTTCCCGGATCTTACCCTGGGCTATCGCTGAAGT
>NW_024841163.1:491-1121 GCF_019175285.1 Sceloporus undulatus
CCTTGGAGAATCCGTCCGGATGCGAGGGCGAGTCGGGGGCTCTGGTTGTTTAGTCACCTCAGGCTCCTTACGTGGACGGTCCTTAGAGTGCTTCGACTTCTTGGGAGCCGTAGCTTCCGAAGCTGAAGCAGATGCCCTCCTCTTCTTGGATGACGCGGAGTCCCGCGGAGCATCCGGAGGGAAGAAGGGAATGGGTGACTCCATGAGCCTTCCACCCGGTCTGGGTGTATCCTCCTTACGGGGGGCCGCCTTCGGCCTGGAGGAGGCGTCTTTAACGGTACCCGATCCGTCCTTCGGGTCCGACGGAGCTTCCTTACGGGAGCTGTGCTCCGATGCCGGCTGCGAGGTCTTGGCAGGGGCATCCCGTTTCCGAGATGACGTTGATGCGGCGGCGATGCTCACAGACCCAGATTTATGCGGGTGCTTGGTGGGTTTGGTGGTGGCACTGGGCTTGTCAGATCCACGGGCCACATTTGCCTCAGGGTTGGGCCCCCAGGAACGATCGGATGTCGACAGGGGAGCACTTGACGGGCCATCTCTGACGGAGAGAGCCGCCGAAACAGGAACCACAGGGGCCGAAGACGGGCGAGGATCCCCTTCCCGGATCTTACCCTGGGCTATCGCTGAAGT
>NW_024841164.1:0-1121 GCF_019175285.1 Sceloporus undulatus
AATATAATGGTCATTAAAGTTGCGGTTAGCCTTAATTTTCTCATAAAACATAAATCCATGCCAACCAAATCTAGTATTTGTGCTTTCTAGCTTTAGAAGCTTACTATTTGATAAGGTTATCCATTCCTTTAAGTAGATTATAGCGCAGGCTTCAAAATATAACTTCAAGTTTGGGAGGGCAAAACCACCTCTATCTTTTGCAACATAAAAATTTTTTATTCTGATCCTCGGTTTTCCCCCGGCCCATACAAAGTCTGCTAGTTGCTTTTGCCAATCTTTGAATATTTTTTCATTTTTAATGGTGGGTATTGCTTGAAATAAAAATAATAATTTGAGGAGCACAAACATCTTAACTGCAGAAATTCTACCTAGTAACGAAAGATTCATTGTTTGCCAATTCTTCATGTCTTTTTTTAATTTCTGCCCATTTACTCTGATAATTATTCTTGAATAAATTAGAGTTTTTATTAGTTAACATTACCCCCAAATATCTCATCTTAACTGTAATTTTAAAACCAGTTTTCTTCATTAGACTATTTTGATAGTTTTTATCCATATTTTTTGTGATCACAGCTGATTTTTCTATGTTGATTTTAAGACCCGCTATTTTTTCAAAGTTTTTAAAATGTTGTAACAATTTGTCACAGCTTGTCACAGGGTCCTCTAGTGTGATCACAATATCATCAGCGTAAGCTCTTACTTTCAAGCTTTCCCCTTTAAATTTCACTCCTGTGAATTCCCCTTTAAATTTCACTCCTGTGATTTCGTTATCCTCCCTCAAATTAATTGACACCCTCCTTTGCCTCCTCCTCCGCCGGACCCTTACCACCGCCAGCGTCACGCTTTCTGCCGGGCGGCCTCCTCCCGGGGTGTCGGAGGTGCGCATCTGCGCACCGCCCCGGGAGTGCCGCCCATGGACTGAAGGGGCACCGCAGCGGGACTCTGTTTGTCGGCGTCCTGGCCTTGGCGTTTGGCGGCCAGTGAGTGGGGCCTTTAAGAGACAGCTGGAGGGAAGCCAGGGAGGAGCTCGCCTGTGAGAGAGGCGAGCATAAAGCCGCGCGTCGGACCTTCCTGACACACCCTCCTTTGCCTCCTCCTCCGCCGGACCCTTACCACCGCCA
>NW_024841165.1:0-1121 GCF_019175285.1 Sceloporus undulatus
TTATGGTGGACCAGGAACCCCTCTGTGTATCCTAAATTAAATTTGTCCTCATCCAATTCATTAGTAATGAAGGACACTGGCTTAGCACAGAGACAGCTTCTATGGAAACAGATGGAAAGGAAAGACAGAATTGAATGTCATAACCATAATGGTGGCAATGAACTCCAAATTTCCAGATAACCACTCAAAGTGGTTTCATATAGATATTAAACAACATGGGAGAGAAAAGTGAGCATGAGGACTCCCACAGGACAATGACCAGTAGGTTGAACAGAACCTTTTGAGTTCTCCCCTTCAGGAAGAACTTGAAGTACTGTAAAACAGTGTTTCCAAGCCCTATTCCAGAGAGACAACCCAGAAGGATATCATGATCTATGCTATCAAAAGCTTCTGAGTGGTCTAGCAGAGCCAACAGAAATATACTCTTCTGACCAATTCCAAACATAGGTCATCCACCAAAGTGACCCAAGCTGTGTCTGTTTAGAAAAAAAACCATTGGCAGCAGCAAGAAGGGCAAAAGCTTTATATTCCCATACCCTCAAACTGGCAGACAGAACCAATGAACGCTCCTTAATCCCATTTTTTCCCCAGCTGCATTTAAATTGTCCCACCTTCTGTCTCCTCCTCTGTTTTCAGTCAACTTTAGTTGCCACATATGAGTTCAAATGCCAGAAGTTGATGACAAGGTATACATCTGCACTGTTGAAATAGCCTTCTCTTCCAAAGCATTCTGATGCCTCAGAAAACTACAAATCCTGGGGTTCTATAGGATGGAGCCATGGCATTTAAAGTGGTGTCAAATGGCATTCTTTCAACAGTGTAGATGTGCCCCTAGTCATCATGGAAGTCCCAACACATATTTGGTCAGGTGACCAATAGATTGTTGAAACTCATATGGAAGAAGGTCGGATGAAGCACAGTATTGTTTAATGTGACTAGCAGTAGTTCTCCAGGATCTCAGGCAGAAAGTAATGCAGCCCTTATTGCCTGAAATCAATTTAGGGAAAAAAAAAAAGTCAGGTATTGCAGCTGGATGTATGTATGCAGAATGTGGCTCATTCCACTATGTCAGAGATGGGAGATCTGCAGCTTTTGTTGCAGTATCCAGAGCCTCCCTCCTT
>NW_024841166.1:0-460 GCF_019175285.1 Sceloporus undulatus
TAAAAACCTCCAAGGAAGGAGGTTTTTAAATAGAGGCTGGATGGCCATCTCTCACTATGCTTTGATTGAGAGTTCCTCCATGAAAGGAGGGACTGGATGGCCCCAGTGGTCTCTTCCAACTCTATGATTCTCTAATTCTCTGATTCTGAGATTACAATGGGACAGTCTCATTGCTTAAGGTAAGGAGCAGCAACCTGACGTCACAATAGCGCCATCCGAATACTTCAGGCAATGTGCATCAGCCTGAAATCAAAATGGGCAGACTCAATGCATGAGGGTAGGAGCATCAGCCTTAGGCCACAATGGGCCATTCTCAATCCTTCAGAGAAGGTGCTTCAGGCTGAAGTCACAATGGGCCATTCTCAATCCTTCAGGTAAAGAGCACCAGCCTCAACTCATAATAGTCCTATCTCAATCTTTAAGGCAAGGAGCTTGAGTCTGAGATCACAATGGGCCAGTC
>NW_024841166.1:560-1121 GCF_019175285.1 Sceloporus undulatus
CAATCCTTCAGGTAAAGAGCACCAGCCTCAACTCATAATAGTCCTATCTAAATCTTTAAGGCAAGCAGCTTGAGTCTGAGATCACAATGGACCAGTCTCAATCTTCAGGAAAGGAGCACCAGTCTGACGTCACAATAGTCCCATCTCAATCCTTCAGGTAAGGAGCATCAGACTGAGATCACAATGGGACACTATCAATGCTTTAGGTAAGGAGCATCAGCCTGAGATCACAATGGGACACTATCAATGCTTCAGGTAAGGAGCATCAGACTGAGGTCGGAATGGGACACTATCAATGCTTCAGGTAAGGAGCATCAGACTGAGGTCGCAATGGGCCAGTCTCAAAATGGCCTTTGGACCACAAAATGGCTGCCAGAACACAAAATGGCCACCTCAACCTTAGCGCTTCACAGTTGGCAGTTTGAGGTCTTCAGGAAACCCATAATGGAGGATGTAAGGTCCCTAAAGTCAGAAGTGACCCCAAACAGGATTTCCCAACCTTAACAATACCTAAAGGTATTCCTGATGCTCTAATATAGAGACTCCCTGAGATAGTCAGTA
>NW_024841167.1:0-1121 GCF_019175285.1 Sceloporus undulatus
ATGAAAGTGCTTAAGACAGGATAGGGTTGCCATATTCCACTTCCTAAAATCCATGGAATAATTCTAATTTGCATTCTAATTATGCAAAATAGGCATATTTATCATTGCACTTTTTCCTTCAACTATGTTTTGGCCTTCATACTTTTTTTATATAGTTACAACTGATCTGGAAAACCCCCCGCAGTGTAATGTTTAAATTGGTGGATATGGAAAAGGGAGCAACAATTTCAAATCCCTGCTAGGCCATCACTGCCTTTCAGTAAACCTACCCGATGGGGTTGAAGATGGTTAGGGAGAAGGAAATCTATACATATAGGCATATATATTCCTAGTGAAGTACAAATAAAAGAAGAATGACAATATTAACCCTTCCCTTTCCCCCTCCCTCTTACTGCCTTCCTCTCCCCTCTTCACACTCTTACAATGCACCCATCCCTTGCTTCTTGAACTCTACCACTCACACTGCTTGCTTGGCCATCTCTCCTAATCTCTTCCTTGCCTCTCCTCATGCCCTCACAATGCATCCTTCCTTGCAACCTTCCCTTGCTTCTTAGACTTTACCACTTTTACCACTCATTTCATCACCTCACCAACTCATTCCCTTGTCTCCTCTTGTTCCCTTGCAATGCACCCTTCCCTTGTGGACTGGCAGATCGTAGCTCAAACATTGGCAACAGTTTACAAAAATCCACGTAGAGTAGCACTGTTGTACATAATCTTCCACAAAAGTCTACCTGATACGTGGTTTTCAGAAATAATGTGAAGAAATGTAGGAACATCTCATCTTAAACATGTATTCATCATTTAAAAAGAAAATATCCCATAGTCTATTTTTGCAGCCTCCGGCCCCCACCCCCCAAAATGAAGCTTTTTGGAAAATCAGAAAATAGCACCCATTCTCTAAATTTTTCTGTTTTCTTTCTCAGGCCTTCACATCACTAATATTAATAGCTTCTAGGAAAAACAGTAACTTTCTGTAACAAAATCAGCCCATCATAATCATCCTTTCCACTACGCTGAACAGATCCACACAGGACAGAACTTAGAAAATGAAGACTTCCATGTCAAGGATGTTGACCTTAAAGGATCTATCCAAGGTCCTGATTCTATTTAGCTATAAA
>NW_024841168.1:0-1121 GCF_019175285.1 Sceloporus undulatus
ATGCCCCTGAGTAGGCCTTTCTAATTCTAGTGTTCTATGTATTCCTGCAGGGCAGAAAGTGGGTTGGACCCTATGGCCCTCAGTAGGCCTTTCTAATTCGAGCGTCCTAGGTATTCATCCAGGGCAGAAAGCGGGTTGGAACCTATTCCCCTCAGTAGCCCTTTCTAATTCTAGCGTCCTATGTATTCCTGCAGGGCAGAAAGTGGGTTGAACCTTACAGCCCTGAGTAGGCCTTTCTAATTCTAGCGTCCTCTGTATTCCTGCAGGGCACAAAGTGGGTTGGACCCTATGGTCCTGAATAGGCCTTTCTAATTCTAGCGTCCTAGGTTTTCCTGCTGGACAGAAAGTGGGTTAGACCCTATGGCCCTGATTAGGCCTTTCTAATTCTAGCGCCCCCTGCATTCCTGCAGGACAGAAAGTGGGTTGGATCCTATGGCCCACAGCAGGCCTTTCTAATTCTAGTGTTCTATGTATTCCTGCAGGGCATAAAGTGGGTTGGACCCTATGGCCCTGAGTAGGCCTTTCTAATTCTAGCGTCCTATGTATTCCTGCAGGGCAGAAAGTGGGTTGGACCCTATGGCCCTGAGTAGGCCTTTCAAATTCTAGCGTCCCGTGTATTCCTACATGCCAGAAAGTGGGTTGGACCCTATGGCCCTTAGTAGCCCTTTCTAATTATAGTGTTCTATGTATTCCTGCAGGGCAGAATGTGGCTTGGACCCTATGGCCCTGAGTAGGCCTTTCTAATTCTAGCGTTCTATGTATTCCTGCAGGGCACCAAGTGGGTTTGACCCTATGGCCCTGAATAGGCCTTTCTAATTCTAGCATCCTCTATATTCGTGGAAGGCAGAAAGTGGGTTGGACCCTATGGCCTTGAATAGGCCTTTCTTATTCTAGTGTTCTATGTATTCCTGCAGGGGAGAAAGTGGGTTGGACCCTATGGCCCTGATTAGGCCTTTCTAATTCTAGCGCCCCCTGCATTCCTGCAGGACAGAAAGTGGGTTGGATCCTATGGCCCACAGCAGGCCTTTCTAATTCTAGTGTTCTATGTATTCCTGCAGGGCATAAAGTGGGTTGGACCCTATGGCCCTGAGTAGGCCTTTCTAATTCTAGCGTCCCGTGTA
>NW_024841169.1:0-1121 GCF_019175285.1 Sceloporus undulatus
AATAAAATTCCCCTAAAAGGACCCTTGGCTACACCCCAACCAAACTATATCTCTCTTTTAAGCTAAGTACCAAATTCCCTGAAAAGCATGGCACTTGTGGGTGTCCTTCCCAGACTCCAGTATTTTGGATAACAAAGGGCCTTTGGAATCAATCATGAAACTAAGCAAGCTCAGGTAGGAAAAGAAACATTAGAGAAGAAGCAAGTTGTGTGTCTCCCTTTCCTACCTTCATAGATATTACTCATAATTGCTAAATGGAACCCCTAAATATGTCTGAAAACAAGGATTTGAGCTGGTTCTCACCAGTTCACTCAATCCAGTTCTTAAAATCTGTCAGGTTAGTGGCTGCCTCCCAATCCCCAAGGCCCCTCTCCTGGCCCTTCCCAGAGGTCCCTTCCTCTCCACACAGAGCTAGGAGATCCTGGCTTTGTTCCTGCCTTCCCCTCCTGGCTCCCAGAGGCCTGATCTCCTTCCCTTTCTCCCTCCGCTCTCCTACCTTCCCTCTTGCCCATCTGCACTGCTTTACCATTTCACCTTCAGCATCTCTCCCCTCCCTTTATATTTTTCACATTCCATCCATCTCTCTATCACAGACAGAAACACAACCACAGAGAGTTTGTGATGCATAAAAAGGACACTTTGAGGCCCATTTGTTGAGAAAGCTAGGATAATCACTATACAAATAACTCATTGGGAAAGGCAGAGCAAGGGGGATTGGGACCTGGACTCCAATTTTGGTGAGGGTCAAGTGCTAAAGAGTAGCCTTTAAGCAGCCTTAAGACATCTCTAAGACAGGGATGGACTACTGTCTGGGATGCTTTGATTTAGATTTCCTGAATGGCAGGGGCTTGGACTGGATGGCCCTTGTGTGTTTCTTCCAGCTCCAAGATTATATGATTTCCAGCTCTATGATTCTATAATTTTAAAGTGGAATCATAGTGCCTTGATAATGTAGTATGAAAGGGCCCTCAGTATTCATAGGAAGGGCAATGAATTCAGCTTCCTTACCCACAGAGGCCACATTCTCGTAATTATCGATCATCACATCATTGTACATAAGTCTCTGCTTCTTCGTCAGCAGTTTCCATTCCTCCTCAGTGAAATATACCGCCACATCTGCA
>NW_024841170.1:0-1121 GCF_019175285.1 Sceloporus undulatus
CTTTCATATCCTTCACATTGCAGATTGCAACCCTCTTCTTTGCATCATGTATGTCACCTCACAGAAGTAAGCAGCACCCATATCCTCAATGCACAGTTTGGAACCACAAAGCACTGCCATCAAGAGAGACCCATATGCAATTGCATAGGACAGGGAATGCTAGGTACCTGGAGCGCATATCCCGGCTCACATTGAAAGGAGACCACATCATTCACCAGGTATCTCTCCCCAATCTTCAGACCATTACTAGGAACTGTGGGTTCTGGGCAGCTGGAGAGGCCCACGGCTGCAAGAAAGAAAGAAGAGGAGAATGAGTGCATATAGGGCTGGCCTAATATATTTTGCTGCCAGAGCAAAGGAAAATATGAAGTTTTCTTTAAGTTCCATGTAGAAAATGGCAGCTAAGTGTCTTACTTCAATGACCCAGATGGAATAGGATGAACACGGCAGCCCTAGAAATTCTTCTCACTGATACTTTGCCTCTTCCCCTCACCTGACATCTCTTGTTTGAGGCAATTGCCTCACTTTGCTTACTGTCCGGAACAGCCCTAAAATGATACATGTATTTCTTGGGGGGAATGTGAAGAACAGTCACAAAATTCTTCCCAATGAGGGAGATTTTTTCCCCAACATGCAGAGGCAGCCTCTTGAGAAATCACTGGCTTCCATGAGCGCTCTTGCCTTCCGCACAACAATGAAAGGAGTGCTTTGCTTTTCAACGAGGTTTGCTTAATTTGCACAGAAAACACCTCTGCATAAAACTAATGCTGCTTCCCATTGCGAAACAAAGCACACCCACCGATGTATCAAGCACTGAAGGATGGGCAAACTGAAGAAAAAAGTCTTGGAACGGACTGGTCTATTGATTAAGGTCACCGATTGCACAAGTATGGCAGCCATCATGATTTTTTCCACACTTTGCACAAAAATTGTTCCCATAAAGGCAAGACCTCTAAGTTGGAAAGGCAGCAAAAATCTTACCACTTTGCACAGGAGGAGAAAAACTGTGCAGGTGCTCAGCCTTGTGTGCAAGAAGACTGACATGCTTAGTGTGCCCAGTATCCAACTTAACTGCAAGCACACCAACTCCTCTGCCAAAATCAGGATGGAGACTAATATCA
>NW_024841171.1:0-1121 GCF_019175285.1 Sceloporus undulatus
GACTCATGTTCAATTTGTTGTCTACTTGGACTCCTAGATCTGACCTGACTTGCCTCGTAAAATTCATTGCATGGCTCTCACTAAAGACAAAGGTCTGTGTCCCATTGTATCCAACCTCCTTAGTGGCTTCCATCTTAGTGGGACAGTGAATCCATGTTAGTTTTAATCTTGACTGTCCAAGGCATTGAATTTATTGGGGGGAAGAGAGTTCACTAAAAAGTTTGGGGTGGATTTAATGTTGCCCTGCCCTGACCTCCGTTACTTTAAGGATAAATTCTCAGTGGGGAGGAATAACTAAGTCTCTTTGCAAGAGTAGAAAGAGAGATGTGAACATGCTGCCCTACTCTAAAACACCATGGAAAGTGCATGAGCTTCTTCTGTACGTTGTCAGTTAGTTCCAGGTTATCCTCTGATTCTATGAGATCCATGTTCCTGCAGCCATGCCAGTAAGATCCCAGAGGAAAATGTGAGTCATCCTCCAATCCGCATTCAACATCCAAATGGCTGCTTTGACTCCGTTGGTCAGAGAAAACCTGTCCATTTGAACAAAGAGTAGAAAGATGAGCTGGTGCCCCTTTTCCATATTGCAGCTTTTCTCCTAAGGCCAAGAACCTATTGCATAAATGTGTCCCAGACTCACTTGGCTCCTTCCTCTGGGTCAGAAAGAATTGTCTGGTTCAGGATCACCATCTCTTCTTCATTTCGCATGATGCCTTTGCCATTCATCTTAAGGCCAGAAAATTTTGTGGAGGGACCTTTCTTCTTTCCAAATCCTTTGCCTGGATAAGATTTTTTTAAAAAAAGTTTAAGAACAATCTTAACAAATAAATACAATTTTACCTGAGCAAATTAAGTGAAACTCAGAAGAAGCATCATAGGAAATATCAGGCAGAACTCCCTTCATCATATAAACTTTTAACAGGTTCGTAAGTGGTCAAGTTGAAGGCAGTTCTTCATTGGTCTGTGTTCAAAGGAGGTTTGTCAGAGGCCACCTCCACCGTATGACTGTGGATGAAAAGCTCACCAGCCTATATGCCTAGAAAAGAAATTGAGGGCACCTTCCTGGTAGGATTTTTCTTGAAATGCCTCCCAAATAATATGTCTTCTGTGAAAGATTACAA
>NW_024841172.1:0-1121 GCF_019175285.1 Sceloporus undulatus
ATTCGGGCGTTTGCAGATGACGTAATGGTAATAGCAGAAAACCCAATCGAAAATGTTACTAGAATTTTAGAAATAATAAATGAATTTGGAAATTTAGCAGGCCTAAAATTAATAAAGAAAAATCGGCAATAATTGCATTTAATATTAAAGAAAATAAACAAAAAGAGCTACAGGAAAAATCAGGGATACAAATATAGAAAAAGGTTAAATACTTGGGAATTCAGATTACAAAAAAAAATAACGAATTATTTGATAATAACTATAAAACATATTGGCAAGACATAAAGAGAAATTTGGAAAAATGGTCGAAGCTACAATTATCCTTATTAGGTAGGATAGCAATTGTGAAAATGAGTGTGTTACCAAAAATCATATTTCTATTTCAAAATTTACCAATTATAGTTAATAATAAAGTTTTCAGTGAATGGGAGAAAGATTTTAAAAAGTTTATTTGGGCAGGGAGGAAAGCGAGAATTAAATGGGAAACTTTGACAGATGCGAAGGAGAGAGGAGGTTTAGGGATGCCAGATTTTAAACTGTATTTTTATGCATGCTGTATGGAGTGGATAAAGACATGGATAGAGCTGGAAGATGAAAAAATATTAAAAATAGAAGGATTCAATTTGAGATACGGTTGGCATGCTTATTTATGGTTAGATAGGGTGGAATTAAATAAAGAATTTAAAGATCATATTATAAGAAGGTCATTATGGAGGGTTTGGAAAATATATAAAGGGAAAATGTATAGCCAATTACCAGATTGGATGTCCCCCCACGAGGCATTATTTGAAAGAGGTAAAATAGAGGGCAAGGCATGGCTAAGATATAAAGATTTATTGAAAAGGGAGGAAGGAAAAACAATTATGAAAACAAGGGAAAATTTAAATGCGGAAGGCTATAATATACCATGGTTTCTGTATTACCAATTAAGGGAAAGATATCGAATAGATGAGAACCAATATGGTATAACAGATAAAAAAAACAGAATTAGATATAATACTAGGAGATGGGAAAGGGAAAAAGATAGCAAAATTTTATAAAACCTTTTTAAAGTTGGAATTAGAACAAAATCATATAAAACAAGGAATGGTGAAGTGGGCACAAAATATAGGGCATAATAT
>NW_024841173.1:0-1121 GCF_019175285.1 Sceloporus undulatus
TCCAACGATCCCTGGCCAGCAGCCTTATCTACTGCCGCTGCTACTGCCACAGGAAGGATGGATGGAGGGAGTCATGACCAGGGCAGAGAGGGGCTGCCAGAGAGGGTCAGAGAGGGGATTTGAATCCTCCCTGGGATCCCACTGGGCTGAATCGATTTATTGTCAAATAAATTGATTCAGCCCAAAAAGGAGCAGGAAAACCCAGCTCCTTTTTGACATGGGTTACATGGGGGAAAACCATGCCCCCCCCCCTCCTTAGGAATCTATTCCAAATCGATTCCCAAGTGGGAACCATAGTGGTTTAAACCAGATCCTGATCTGGTTTAAACCATAGTGGGAATGGGCCTTAAATATCCTTCTCTAAAATGCAGATCCCATGTTCAAATGAGATGAACCATAGTACTATATGTGTAGTGTGAAAGGGGCCCAGAGCACTCTCTTTAATTCTAAGGATATCTATGTGTTTTGTGTTTGTGAAAAATGATGAATCCAAACAAACAAACAGGAACAATGGGAGGAGAATGGAAAGACAGACAATGTGTGAACACACTTGGGTCCAATATGGCATCTGGAGCTACACAAGCAGAGGAGGGCTTGTTGCATCTCAGTTCATGAGCCTTCTTGTTGTACACGCCCCAGCAGCAAAGGTGCTGGGGCTTGTGGGGGGAAATATCCAGAAGTCTGAAAGCAAGTCTTCCACAAAGCCAACAGCAGTTTAGGTCCTGGACAAAAATAACTATTTATCAGGTGTGCTGTAAGAATAAATTCTATAATGCAACCTTAGTGGAAATGGTGGTAAGACCTGGAGTTGCAAGGCATATTGGACTGCCAGCTTTCCCCTGGATAGGGATTGTCATATTACCCATTTTTGTAGATCTCAACTCAAATTCAGGGCCTTGTATTTAGATTGTCCTCATGCCTGTTTCTGGAATCAACTAATGTCAAAGCAGCTCCAACTAGGAATGGAAATAGCTGTCTGTATGAGAAAATTAAAATGTTTCATCTCTCACAGAGGGATAGGTGGCTGGGAATTTCCATTCGAAAGTCGGTGTTCTGGATGGTTTTATTGCCCCAGTACTAAGCTGAGCAATTAAAGAGCCAGGGGGTGGGGGGGTGGGCTG
>NW_024841174.1:0-1121 GCF_019175285.1 Sceloporus undulatus
TTGAAATGATGCATGGGTCCTAAGAGTCCGGAGGTCGCACCAAAGCCACACTCCATTCCTAAGCACTGGAGTGCAGCTTTGGTGCAGCTTCCAGATTCTTAGGATGCATGCATCATTTAAACAGCATACCTCCAAAGAGACACGAAGCAGCTTTATTTTGGCAGTCTGTAACAGGCCTACATTACAGATGGATAGACTCAGCCAAGGAAGCCACAGCCCTGAGTTTACAGAAGCAGTGTCTTGTGTAGAAAATTATTGGTATTAATTATACAAAGTATAATAAAGCAAATTATGCCAAGTCCCAGTGCATCCTTTTTTTTTTAAAAAAAAATATTAACAACTCAATAAAATGTAAAGTCGATGGCTTTCATGGCATCCATAGTTTTTTGTGGGTTTTTCAGGCTATGTGGCCATGTTCCAGAAAGGTTTCTTCCTCACATTTACCCAGTATCTGTGGCTGGCATCTTCAGAGAATGTTTGCCTGGAAAGGACTTGACTATATATATATTGTGTGATCTGGAAAGGCAGGAGTGACTTTGCATGTATATTGTTTTTGTTGCTAATGGCAGGCCTCAGGGTGGAACATGCCACAAACCATCCTGGGCAGTGTTTGAAAACACTCAAATTCTGGACCATGCCAACCACTACCATGTCAGGATGCACAGGGAAGCCACTGAAATCCACAAACACCTGGACAATTTCAACAGGAAAGAGGAAACCCTGAAAGTAAACACGGTTTGGCTACCATTCCTCAAAAACAGCAAGATAAAGACTCAACAAATGCAAATGAGAAATCTCTCAGCAGACAATAAGCACTATCAAGCAGACATCAATCCTCTTTTGCAGACCCTCCCATCCTGAGGCCTGCCATCTTATAAAACACATCATCCTTCAGTATATTTATATTATATATACTATATAATTAACTTAACATGTATGTATAAAAAAAGAAAGAAAAAACGAGTTATTGATATAGTTACCACTAAAGTACTTCTATGTATATACATATACAGCTACTTTTTTATATCAGTATTATAATTACTTCTTTTGTGTACCGCCTTTATTCTGTTAGCCCTATATACCTGTCTTCTTTACCTTCCACTCAAAGTCCCAGTGCATCC
>NW_024841175.1:0-1121 GCF_019175285.1 Sceloporus undulatus
CAACAAAAGAGAGAGGCAGTTACTCTTACACCAACTGTCATAACTGAGGCTCTCTCTCAGAAGAACACTGATAGTATCAACATTCCATGATGCAAGTGTCAACTGTTAACTGCCACTGGAACTTGACTGTTTACAATACTTAGCTTACAGCTCTATCTTGTAATCACATACATGTCATTTCCTAACATTGAGATGCGCTATAAATCTTTTAATAAATGAACAGGTATTGCAATCCTATATATGCATATTATCAGACATAACTCCAGATGCCAGAAGATTCCTCTCATTCTTCAGAGCAAGAAGCAATACCTCAGCTGCCTTCTAGAAGATAAAGCAAAAAGGCTTCCAAAAGAACTGAAGCCTTGGGCAAGTCACACTCTCTCAGCCTCAGAGGATGGCCATGGGAAACCCACTCTGAAGAAACCTGCCAAGAAAACCCCTTCAGAGACTCCCATAAGGTCACCATAAGACCTGGAAACAGCTGGAAGGCAGGCCCCAAGAACAACATTGGGAAAGAGGTGCAAGCCTTGCCTTGGGAAAGTGCAATGACTGAGCTCCAGTCAATGGAGGTCTCCTTCAGGCAGTAAAGGGAGGTTTATGCAAATGCAGAATGACATCACTGCTACGGAAGGCTCTCTTGACCAATCAGAAAGCAAGATAAAGGTTCTTCTGGAAGTTTCCGTGAGAAGGAGATATAAGGCCTGAGAGACCAAGAGACAGTTGGGGGAATTGTGTCGGTTGGAGATCGAGAGAGAGAGAGTTAAAGAGTGGATCTTGGAAGTTAGTCTCAGAATTTGACGCTTAGGTTTATTTTTTTAATAGCTTACATGAATTGAACATTATATACTTACAAATATTGTACCTGCAAGGCTCTTAATACCTTGTATGACTTATAGTTCAGTTATATTTTGTCATTTATAGTAAATATCTCCTTGGAGTATCTACTACTCGATGCTCCTTTTACACGTGTCTTGGATCGGTTGATGCTTGGGAAGATCAGTAAAGAAGGAGAAATAAGGTTCCTTAACTGGTCCCAGTGTAGGTTAAGGGAAACCCTTTTATAATTCACTGGATGATGGCAGCATGATTTGAGGAAGTTAAGGGTCTGCTGGGCTAAGAGC
>NW_024841176.1:0-1121 GCF_019175285.1 Sceloporus undulatus
TGTTTTATACTGTTTCAACTTAGACTGTTTTAAATTTGTTAGCCGTCTTGCATCCTTGTACTATGAGGAAGGATAACCCTAATACGCGCTCTGCGCGTAAAAAATGACGGCAGCCATTCCAGACGGCCGCCACCATGAGGACATCATGGCTGTGCCGCCTCTATATGGGGCGGCGCGGACGTGATGTCATCGCTCTGCGCCAGGGTGCCTAGTGCACCCTTTGCGTGGACCAGGAAGGAGCTCCGTTTTGGAGCTCCTTCCTGGTTTGCGGCGCTGCTTTGCGTCGCTGGGCACAGCCTTCAGACGGCTGCGCTCAGCGAAGCAAGGGAGAAAGGAGCCAAGCGGCCCCTTTCTCCTTCTCCCCGCCGCCGCGGGGTGTCCTTGGGGCTTGAAGCCCCAAGGACACCCCTTTTCAGGCTGCGGAGAAGCGGCGTTTTGTCGCTTCCCCGCAACCTGAAAAGCAGCGGATTGGGGCCTCAGCGGCTGCCGTTCTGGCAGCTGAGGCCCCGATACACCGGGGAAAGTGGCGGGTACAGCCCCCCCAAATGGGCGGTTCGTAACCCGCCAGAGTTTCAGAAGAATAGATACAGGGCTAAGATGTTAGAATTCTTAAAAACCAACATAAATGAAGCATGGTGGCATCACAAAGAGAGTTGTCACACAGTTTGATTCTTGCCCCTATTATCTGCCCCACTCATCTATATTTGCCATCCTATATAACCTGTTTCCACTTCCAAATTTCAGTATTGTCTTATGGTCCAGCATCATTATGCCTGTTGCTATAGATTCTTTTATATACTTCATTGATGCTGAGAGATTATGCTACTAGGTTTGTCAGGTCAGAATCATCCCAGATCCCTGGGTTTCATGGCCTCTGAATCCTAGTGATGACCCATGGTGAAATTAATTGCATCAACAGCTGTTACCCAGTGAATGTCATTCAAATAAAAAGTCTAACAAATAATTTTTCCCCCTGTTGGGAAATTAAATTTTTCAAGCTCCGCATTGAACAGTCCACCTCCAGCAATTTTCCCCAGCTGTGTTTTTAACACTTTTGCAAGCACTAGTTTTAACAACACATAGGAATTCTAGTCTAGCCAGACAAATTACTTCACTGCACT
>NW_024841177.1:0-1121 GCF_019175285.1 Sceloporus undulatus
TTTGCTGCTTTCTCTGGCCTTGCTTGCCTTCAAGTCCCCCGAGTGGTACTTTCTGAGAAGCAGCCGAGGTATGTCTGTATACCAGGATGCCAAGTGATACTGGTGATAAGTTGTTTGTTATTTATTGGGGTAGGGAAATAGGCAGCAGAAATAATGAAGCATGATGGCCAGTAATGAGTGCTTCTAATAAATGATGACAAGAAGGCAGTATTGATTGGTCATAAGATGCCAGCCACAGATGCTGACAAAACGTCAGGAATAAACATGGCCACATAGTCTTAAAAAAAACCCACAAAAAACTATGGATGCCGGCCATGAAAGCCTTTGACTTCTCATTTCTCTTGCCTTTGAAGCTTTTCTGATAGGCCATGTTTACAGCTAATGTCACAAGGAAGGAAATCATAGAATCATAGAGTTGGAAGAGACCGCAAGGGCCATCTAGTCCAACCCCCTGCCATGCAGGAAATCCAAATCAAATCATCCTCGACAGATGGCCATCTAGCCTCTGCTTAAAGACCTCTAAGGAAGGAGACTCCACTACACTCCGAGGAAGGAGTGTGTTCCACTGTTGGACAGCCCTCACTGTCAGGAGGTTCTTCCTAAAGTTGAGGAGGGATCTCAAAGGTCAGATGTAATGTTTGCTTCACCTTGAGATTGACACAGGGCTGTTGGAAAGCTAGGGGCGAGAACTCTCCCTCCAAGTGCCTCCATGTTCTTCAGAATGCCGCCTAGCTTGATAGAGGCTAGATACCACTGCACTCATGTGCAAAAGATTTCTTTTGAAAAAATAAATCAAGATGGTAATGGTGGGTTGTTGGCTGACAGATGCCATCAAAAGAAAACATCTCCCTTTCTACTAAGGGATGAACAGGCTGTGAATTTGTTGTTGTTAACTGCCCTTGCGGTGATTTTCATGGCTGAAAATTTACCATAGTGTAGACCATGTTCTACACTAATAATATGTTTTTAATAATAATAGATTTTTAGATTGTAAGTCTGAGGGCAGGGAACCGTCTAATTAAAATAATAATAATTGTAAGCCGCTCTGAGAGCCTTATAGGGCTGAAGGGCAGAGTATAAATACCATAAATAGATAAAAATAAAATATATGAACATGACAG
>NW_024841178.1:0-1121 GCF_019175285.1 Sceloporus undulatus
CTATTATTATGACTATTATTATTATTATTATTATTATTATTATTATTTTACATGTGTTTAGTGTTGCATTGTTATGTATTAATATGTGAACTCTCAATAAAAGACTTATTTAAAAAAAAGGAGAGGCTCCTCTGCCCCATTTGGCTCCAAGGATGGAAATTCCCATGCAATGGCTCCAGGCAAAGAGACGGCGCTGTTGCCGGACGCTCTAGCTTTCCTTAAGCCGCGCGTCTTGTCTCTCTGCTTATGGTACGCCGCTTCCGGCTTCGTTTGCGAGGCGTTTCTGAGCGTCTAGGAGACTAAGAGCAGTTTGGACACAGTTTAGAAGCGGTTTAGTTGTCATTAGGCAGAAACCCTTCAAGTGTTTGTGTAATGACTGGGCTCCAGTCAATGGAGATCTTCAGGCAGTAAAGGGAGGTTTATGCAAACACAGAATGGCATCACTGCTACGGAAGGCTCTCTTGACCAATCAGAGAGCAAGATAACGGTTCTTCTGGAAGCTTCCATGAGAAGGAGATATAAGGCCTGAGAGACCAAGAGACAGTTGGGGGAATTGTGTCGGTTGGAGATCGAGAGAGAGAGTTAAAGAGCAGATCTTGGAAGTTAGTCTCAGAATTGGACACTTAGGTTCATTTATTTGTTTTAATAGCTTGTATGAAATATCTTGCATAACTTATAATTTAGTTATATTTATTATTTATAATAGATACCTCCTTGTAGTATCTACTACTCAACGCTCCTTTTACACGTGTTTTGGCTTGGTTGATGCTTGGGAAGATCAGTAAAGAAGTAGAAATAAGGTTCCTTAACTGGTCCCAGTGTAGGTTAAGGGAAATTCTTTTATAATTCACTGGGTGGAGGCAGCGTGATGTAAGGAATTTAAGGGTCTGCTGGGCTAAGAGCCATAACAGGGCTGTGGTTTGGCTGCTTGGACCCCAGGAGATCATCACAATCTCTGATCCCACGCATTGTGCAGGTCATACTCTCGATGTGGTCTTCTGTACAGAACAGGCACATCCGTGGGTGGAGGTAGTCCATATCTCTGCATTGCCATGGACCATGGACCGTTCCCTGGTCAAGGTTGGGCTGAAGGTCACTATTCCCTCCGTTGGGGGCAGAGG
>NW_024841179.1:0-308 GCF_019175285.1 Sceloporus undulatus
GGGCGGCTTACAACATGGTTAAAAACAATGGTGCCATAAACAATACAGTAGTGCCTCGGGTTACGAAAGTAATTCGTTCCGCGGCCGCTTTCGTAACCCGAAAAGCCTTCGTAAGCCGAATTGCCATAGGCGCTAATGGGGAAAAGCCGCGTTTCGTGCGAAAAAGCCGAAAAAAGCACCAAAAATTTTATTCGTAACCCGAAAAACATTCGTAACCCGGAACAATGATTTCCAATGGGATTTTTTCGTATCCCGAAAATTTCGTAACCTGGGTATTTCGTATCCCGAGGTACCACTGTATAAAAAAT
>NW_024841179.1:408-1121 GCF_019175285.1 Sceloporus undulatus
CTATGGGATTTTTTCGTATCCCGAAAATTTCGTAACCTGGGTATTTCGTATCCCGAGGTACCACTGTATAAAAATACAATTACATAGGCTAACCATACATCAATAAAAACAGTAAAACTAATAAAATTAAAAGCCCCTTAACCCAACCTCTTGGCCACGGAAGAGGAGGGAGGCCCACAGGATTTTGAGTCGGGGAATGCCTGTTGGAACAGGAAGGTTTTAAAGTCCTTCCTGAATTGGGCCAGGGTGGTAGTCGAGCGGAGCTCGGTGGGCAGCGTATTCCAAAGGGCTGAGGCACTCGTGGAGAATGTCCTCCGTGTGGTGGAGGATAACCTAGCCCCAGGCACCTTCAGTAATTGCTGCCCAGACGTTCTGAGGGTGCGAGGTGGAATGTATGGGGAGAGGCGGTCCTTCAGGTATCCTGGGCCCAAGCCATTTAGGGCTTTATGGAAAAGCCCTCCCTAGATCCCTTTGTCAAGAAAAAAAAGCAACATGGGTTATACAGTATATGAAATAAAACATGTATGTGAGAATCAGGGTGACTCAGCAGAAGCCAATTGGGAACCACACAGGTGTAAATGGTAATACAATAACAAGTCCTAACTGCCAAGGACAGAGATGCAAAGTGGATAATTGGATACACCTGACAATTGTTAAGTGGTCAAGGCTGAGATGATGAAATCACTAATTGTAGGATGAACCAAGAGAACCAA
>NW_024841180.1:0-1121 GCF_019175285.1 Sceloporus undulatus
ACATTAGAATTCCAAGAGAAGTTCAAGCTGTTTATTAATCGGGGACATCGGGGACTCAAGCGAGCCATTCAGACTAAAGCCATCAAGTTTGAGGTTGTCCATAAAGGGTGAGCATCATGAGCCTCTAGAGCTGTTGGAGCAGGGATGAATGTTGCCGCCAGCAGTCAGTTGTGGTATTTATTGTAAAATACAGACAGAAGGGCTAGTAATAACCCTGATACTCATTTACTTAAAGCATAGCAAAGATAGAAATAGGACCCAGTCTTAAAGCAGGGCTGAGCAGTTATGCCTAGGGGCTGCAAATGGCCCTAAAGGCTATTTTGTTGCTCTTGATCCCTCCAGCTCCCTTGGACTGTCCATTCTCTATCTCCCCTAAATGTGGGTAGCCTTTCCTGGAGACCACTATGAGAAGGAATTCATCTTTGAATCAGTTGCACTGTTTGACATCAAAAAAGCCCATTTTTCAAAGCCAAAGACTCCTTCTGTTTTTGTTGTTGTTTGGAGTCCGGGCAGCCTGTGAGGTCTCCAGAAAGACCCAAGACAGTTGCCCACCCCTGCCATATGGGGATGCTGCTATGACTTTAACTAAGCAGCAGACCATGTGGTGTTTTTGTAATTTTATGGAAAAGGGGCAAGTAGTATACTGTATTTAATGAGGCTTGGAACTGGGTGAGGCTTGTGGATTAATAGTTACTGACATTTCTACCCAGAGGGCTGTTCAAAACCGACCGAGCAGTGGGAACTGCACAATTGAAACTGGAGGCATTGGAGACATCTTGTGAAGTTCGGGAGATATTGGAGGTAGGCCTGATCTTTTTCTTTAACTTTCAGGAAAAACATTTTAAAAAATAAAAATAAACTTTCAGGTATGATAGAAAATCTCAGGCAAAAGAGGACAGAATATACATTATTGTAGAGGGCTTACACTTATCGCTTTATTAATGAGAAGGAAAAACTGAAACATAAAAAATTAATTATATTCCTGCTACATGCAGTGCACATGGAGACTGCAAAGAGGAAAGAAAGAAAGAAAATCAGGCCCTATACAGACAGCCAAAATAAAGCTGCTTCGAGTCACTTTGGAGATATGGTGTTTCAATGATACATGCGTCCTAAGAGTC
>NW_024841181.1:0-1121 GCF_019175285.1 Sceloporus undulatus
AGGGGGAGAAGGAAAGAGCCAAAGGAAAAGGGGGAATCTGGATGCAACAGGTAACAGAAGGCAAAAGGGCAAATCAGGGTGGCTTTTGGAGTGCAAATGCAGTATTTTCCCCCATTATTTTTATTATTAAATATATACAAAATGAGCGCATGTTTTGTTGTGTTTTTTGCTGATGAATATGTGTGTGTGTGTGTGTCTGTCTGTCTGTCTGTCTGTCTGTCTGTGTCTGTGTGTCTGTGTGTGTGTATTTGCCCTTTGCAACAGTATCCCTTTGCTGGAAGTCAGCTAATAAAAGTGAAAGGGAACAATAATAGGGCACTTTTTTCCTTGGAGAATCCATGCTAAAATGCGAATGTTACAATCGAATGTTACATTTGTTGCTTTTGTCAATTAGGCAATTGGCAAAACGATACATGCTTTTGCAAGGAATTCAGGGACAGCTCTGAATTGCTTTTAAAAGTCATAAAATAACGCATGACAATTGCATCCTTTTCTGGCATTTACGGTGATTAATTTATTATTATTATTATTATTATTATTATTATTATTAGTGCAAGAGGCATTCTGGGGTGGCAAGGAGTGGGGGAGGCAGGATGCATTATTTTTATTATTAAATATATACACCCCTGTCTTTATTTTTATGTTTTTTTCCATTATTTTTATTATTAAATATAATAATAATAATAATAACAATAATAATTTGTTTCATTTATATACCGCTATTCCAAAGATCATAGCAGTGAACAGCAAGTAAGCTTATTAGCAAGTAAGCTAATTTGCCCCCAACAGTCTGGGTACTCATTTTAGCTCCCTCCTCGGAAGGATGCAAGCCTGAGTCGATCTTGGGCCCTTTGCTGGTCTGTGTATATATACACCCCTGTCTTTATTTTTATTTTTATTTTTTGTTATTTTTATTATTAAATAAAATGGAATGGATGACCCCTAAGGGCCCCTTTCCTTTGCAGCCTCCTAGGTGTCCATGCAGGACAGAGGAACGGGGCAGGGATGGATGACCCCTAAGGGCCCCTTTCCTTTGCAGCCTCCTAGGTGTCCATGCAGGACAGAGGAACGGGGCAGGGATGGATGACCCCTAGGGGACCCTTTCCTTTGCAGCCTCCTAG
>NW_024841182.1:0-1121 GCF_019175285.1 Sceloporus undulatus
TGGAAAATTTAATTGACTCTGGACAATTCAATTAGCCCAGGAACAAGGCAAGTCTATTTCTTTTATAGGCAGAAACAAAATGTAGGAAAAATACAACATGCCAGTATGGTTAACTAGTCATCTCGTACCCCGACTTTTGGATTGTGTACTTTGTAATAGTTAACCTATTTTCTTCCTCAAACAAGAAGAGCCAGATTAATTTTGCAGTTTGTGTCTAACCAGTAGACAAGTTTCTCCCGTTAAATCTAAAAGACAAATGCCCTCATGTTTGCATGAGAGCAAAGCATTGTTCTCAGCATGTATGGGAAAAATTCTCCTACAGGTTTAGCCGGTCATCAACCAATTACAAATTCATGTAACAGTTACCTTGTCTAGTCCACATTTTATTTATTTATATATTTTGTCTAGCCCACATTTTAGAAATTTTGTTTGCAAGAATGTCACGGGAACCTTGTCAAAGGCCTTACTGAAATCAAGATATACTACAGTCGGCCTTCCACTTCTGTAGGGGATCCATTCCCTCCCCCCATGAAAACTGAGTCTTACACGTATTCAAGCCTCATAGGCTTGAATGGAATATGCCCCCGTGAGCGTGCAGGGGGTGGACACTGCTTGGGTGTGCCCCATTGAGGATGGTGGAGGTCACCCTTCTGTGAATCAAGAATGTGGATCTCAAGTCCACGAGAAAGGAGGGGCGGCTGTATATCCACAGCATTACCTCCATCTACCAACTGGTAATTTTATCAAAAAGGAGATCATATTTATCTGGCATGACTTTTTCCCAGCAGAGAAGGAGCCGAGCCTCCTTGATATTGGGTAACTCCGCCTCAATCGATCCTGGTAGGCAGGAAGAAAGACAAAAAACAAGACCAGGGGCCGGCCCCTCCTCTATGGGCGGAGTGACCCCTCGAGATCCCAGTTTCATTCCTGCCTCGCTCCTGCTAGGACGCGTTTTTTCTCCATCCAGTTGGATTTAGTTGGGACTCACCTGGCTCGCCTACTTGTTTTTCCTTTTCACTTCTCCTTCTCTTCCCTTCCTACCCCTCTCTTTCACCCCTGCTTTCTGCCTTGAAAAGGGCCATGGATCAGGTCCAAGAGGCCAGCCATCAGGGTGAGTCTGC
>NW_024841183.1:0-1121 GCF_019175285.1 Sceloporus undulatus
ATCTAAACAATGATAATGTAAAAACTAATTTCAGTTTATTACTATGAATAACCTACTAATGTAGGTAATACAGAATGACTTCTACAAAAAATAATATAAACAAGGCTAATTGTGAGTACAGATACACAAAGGCTTCAGTACAATGACAATACATATAATTAAGAATGGGCTGCAACAAAACAACAAAAGGAACAATTACAAGACACAAACTCCCTCCAATATATCTGCTCTAGGTGACATGCTAAAATAGATGATATGAATCTAATTAAAGTGCTGTTATCCCTGTCTTTGGGAATTGATGGAGCACATTTTAAGACAAGAGATCTTCCTCAGCCGCAAGGGAGCAGGCTGTCATCTGAGATACTCTCATTCTTCCTCATTCAAAAAATGTGCCAGAGACGTACTTTGCAACCGATCTTCCTCTGCTTTCCTGCATGAAGCCTGTCCTGGTTTTGGGATCTTCTGGGGAGGCCCTGGTTGCTGTCCCACGGACCTCTCAGGTGCATTTGGGGGGAAGGCAGGAGAGGGCTGCTTGGGGGCTGCTCTCAGGATTTGGGACCCTTTCTTAGTCTTGCCATTTTCATTAATATTCTGCTCCCCCCGATTTGGGACACAAGGCAGGTTCTGACCATTAAAACAACAGTTGTTTTTGTTGTGTGTCTTGAAGTGGTTTCTGACTTATGGCGACACTATCCTGGGTTGTTCTTGGCAAGATTTGTTCAGAGGAGCTTTGCCATTGCCTTCCCTTGAGGCTGAGAGAGTGCGACTTCCCCAAGGTCACCCAGAAGGCTTCTTTTTAAAATCTTTATTGTATTAAAGTACATATAACTTGAATAGATGGTACCTTACTCCCTGGAAAATGAATAGAAACGTATAGAGTATCGGACGGAAACTGTTGGAGATGTAAAAACAAAAAGGGCACCCTTGACAACTCTATGTAAACCACTTTGATCTTTATGGAAAAGTGGTATATAAATAACATTTATTATTATTATTATTATTATTATTAGTGGTGGGGTTGTGAGGAAATTCAGAAATTTTGGGAAATGATTCATGAATCCATTCATCAGATATTCGAAATTAAATTCCCAATGAACCCAAAGTTGTATCTTTTGAATATA
>NW_024841184.1:0-1121 GCF_019175285.1 Sceloporus undulatus
ATGAAGGGAACTCCCAATAATGCAGGTGTTTAAGCACATGATCACTAATGAAGCAGTTATTTGAGAGGGCTCCCAATGATGCAGGTGTGCAAGAAGAGGACCCTGCAATAATGCAGGTGTTTAGGGAGAGAACTTGCCCAGTAATGCAGATGTTTAGGAAAAGAGCCTTCAGTGATGCAGGTGCAAAGGGAGAGAACCCCCCCCCCCCAATAATGCAGGTGTCCAAGAAGAGGGCCCCCCCCAAAGTAGGTGTTGAGGATGAGCCCCCCAATAATGCAGATGTCTAAGATGAAAGCCCTCCCAATGATGAAGATGTTTACAAAGAGGCTCGCCAAGGATGAAGGTGTTTAGGGAGAGGACCCCCGATGATGCAGGTATTTGAGAAAACCTCCCCAATAATCCAGGATTTTAGGGGGGGACCCAATAATAGAGATGGTTAGGAAGAGACCCCCCCCCAATAATGCAGATATTTAGAGAGAGATTCCCTCAATAAGGAGTTGTTTCAGAAGGCAGCCCCCAACAATGTACAGTAGGTGTTTAGGGGCAAACCCCTTCCCCATTATTATTGTTATTGTTGTTATTAAAGCAAGGATAGAGCTCCGCCGGGGGCCCCACAACAAACTCCAACTCCCAGAATTCCACAGCCTTGAGCCAGAGAAAGAGTGAAAGCGGTGCCAAACCGGGTTATCCCTGCAGTGTGGATGCAGCCATAAAGAGAGCCAAGTAAAAGGGAGCGGGGCGCAGGGCAGGGGGCCCTTACCGTCCTCCCGAGGCGTCCTGCTGCGTGGCCCCGGGGGCCTCCGGGGACACTGGGCCTCCCTGGGCCTCCTCCTCCTCCTCCTGCTCCTGGCTCCCTGGGCGCCTGAAGGGGGCTCCCTCCTCGGCCAGGCTGGGCCTCCCTGCTGCCGCCGCCGTCCTCCGCCTGCCCTTCCTCCTCCTCAGCGGGGGCTTCTCAGCCAGAGGGCCGCCGCTGCCGCTGCTCTCCATCCCGGGCGAGACCAGACTCGTCGCCATCGCCGCCTTTCCTGCCGAAGAGTTAAGAGTTAATGGCGGCGGCGGCGGCGGCTCAGGAAAAAGGAAAGGAGGAGGAAGCGGTTTGAAAATGGCGGCGGGAGCGCCGC
>NW_024841185.1:0-1121 GCF_019175285.1 Sceloporus undulatus
GGAATAAGCAGCAGCAGCAGCAGCTAGGCCATGCGCCTGCTGAGGAGGAGCCTCGAGGGGGATGTTGCGGTCGGCCAGGACCAAAAGCATAGGCGACTACAGCTCAGAGACCAGTTGTGTCAGCTTGGCTAGGTAGTCTGTTAAGGAACGGGGCAGAAGTAGACCAAGAGAATCCACAGACTTTCATAGTCTTTAGTAAATACATTCAGTGTAGTCCATCATACGGATAGGTATCCTGCTCAAGGCAAGATTGTCTTTATGGACCAAAGGCAATCCCCTTACCTGCTCACTGACAGAGAACCCGGCTGGTAAGGCCTGATCCCAAGTGGCTGAGCTATCATCACCCAGCCAGGTCTCCATGAAAGAAGCCAGGTCAGCCTCTTGATCCAGAAGGAGATCATGGACTATGTGCATTTTATTTTTGACTGACCTGGCATTACACAAGAGCAGGGAAAGGTTCTGTGGCTGGTTTGGTATGCTCTCCAGCCCTTTTGGGATAGCAAGGTGAATGAAAGGGGAGAGAGATATTTGTCAGGGTCCCAATTGCACCCCATCTTGCAAAACAAAAAGCAATACTTTGAAAAAGGAACAGCTTTTATTGAAGAAGAAGATACATGTAATAGAAGTGACTTATTTTGTCAAGAATGAAAGAAAGTATAAACATATCCCTTTTATAACCATATGAATCCACCCCACCCCGTTTACCAATAAAGCAAATTAATTGGATAGCCCTTTCCCGCACAGTGTTCTCCCGCCCTTTTATGCGCAGTGTCCTCCCATCCGGGATTCTGGCACCTTTCCTAAAAGCAATGAAGCTCTCATGTGCCTTTTCTCAACCACTCCACCTCTGGCCTTGGACCACAGAACTCAGCCACACAACAGTTTAATTAACATTATGGCTTAACAATATATACCATCAATCCCAATCTAGTATGATACCATGTGAAAAGATACTAAGCACAAACCCATAGCAACATAATACAATATAAAAATACCAATAACTAACTCTCTATGTTCCCCCTCCTTTTCCAGAAACCAGTCTTTTAAACTCAAGCCTCTGTTAGAAGGATGATTCCCACACATTCCAATCCTAGCAAACAATCACATTCTTTAGCCATGAT
>NW_024841186.1:0-1121 GCF_019175285.1 Sceloporus undulatus
CTGAAAGGCCGGTATGTACCGGGCCAATCTTAAAACATTGTGACTACAGTACCAGCATTTAATCACTATGCCACCAGGTGCAACTCTGATCAGCCCTAGGCAATGGTGAGAGAATGTGGAAACTGCAGTCCAAGAACATCTGCAAGGCCACAACTTCCCTGTTCCTGATATACAGGATATCTCACTGTTTGTAGGATTCACATGAATCCCCTCATGTGTTAAAAGCACATGAAGGGGGGTTTGGGGTATCCCAACAAGCTATCCCTGCTCCCAAATCAGTTGTGCATTGCAGATGGGTTGGAATTTGCTATATGAGCACATTACCATATATGTATAGATTGTTTTCACATGGGGCGGAATCCTGCTTATGCTATGATCCTACTTCATAAAGTGATGGTCTGCATTTGTCTTCTTGCTTCACATATGCATGAAATGCATGGCTGGTGGCAAATGTGACTGGCAGGTTTGTTTGCCCTGGCTTACCGCTAGCCCAGCAGTCCTATCAACATCTTCATTTAAAGTATGTGAAGACTGATATCAAAACACAAACTGGTTGTATCATCACATTGACCTTTCTTTTGCCATCACAACTCCATTTCATCGGCTGGATTAGCAGGAGCTCATGATTACAAGACCATCTGACAATATGACTGCTGATTGGGCAAAAAAATGTTGAGTGTATAGGAGGTCTAATTTTTAGGGTAATTAAATGAATAATTAATAATAATGAATGAATGAAATGGTATAATTTTAGCCTTTGAAATGTAAACATTGCTTTGGATATGAGCGCTGCCTGATCTATACATATTATGGAGAGCACCTGACTTGTGGATGCTGTATTCAGCACCAGTTCCATCAAGAATATTGTATCTAATTCTGTCCTGCTCTGAGATCTCATCTTGTCATGGCTTTTAAAGGCTTTTAGAAATTCCCTCTCCTTCCCTTCCAGCCTTTCCAAGTACAGTGTTTCCTCGGGTTACGAAATTAATTCGTTCCGCGGCAGCTTTCGTAACCCGAAAAGCCTTCGTAAGCCGAAATGCCATAGGCGCTAATGGGGAAAAGCCGCGATTCCGTGTGAAATAGCGCCGAAAAGCACCAAAAAAATTTTTCGTAACCCGAAA
>NW_024841187.1:0-1121 GCF_019175285.1 Sceloporus undulatus
TTTTTAAGAAGGATATGGACAAGTTGGAAAAGGTTCAGAGAAGGATGACTTAGAGGCATGGAGAACAAAACCAAGGAAGGGAGGTTGAAAGAGCTGGTCTTGTGAAGAGAAGATGGAGGGCAGGCAGACTGTCTATGTAATCTAAGTAACACAATAATCCCCAATACATCACCCCTTTGGACCCATAGAAGTGCAGCCCCAATTGCAGAAAGGGAGGCAAGTGTGCATAAAGGGAAACTGACCTTCCAGTCGGTGTCAACGGCAGACAGGAAAGTGTCCGAATTTTCCTGGAACGGGAAAGAGGTCAAATTAAACCAATGCTTCCACTAAAGTCCAAAACATTATACATCTGGCTTTCTAACCAGTTCGAAAGCACACACATGCACACCAGACCAGGGACAGTGGTTTTGGGTCTGATAGTATGTACCTTGTTTCCCCAGCAGTTTGGCAATAGTTGCATCTTTCACCAGCATCTACACTATGGAAATGATGCAGTTTGACACCACTTTAAGGGCTGGAGCCCCTTCCTACGGAGGCCTGGGATTTGCAATTTTGCAAAGTCTTTAGTCTTCTGTGTCAAAGGGCATTGGTGCCCCATAGAACTACAAACTGCCCAGTGGGCTTCATGTCTGAGCAGGGAATCGAACCCTGGCCTCCAGAGTCATAGTCCAATGCTCAATGAGAAAATTGTGGTTGGCTACAGCAATGTCTGAAGTAGCTCTGGCCTCCAGAGTCGCTGTCCAACAAATAATAATTATAATAATAATAATAAACGCATTGCCTGGTGAAGAAGCCAATGGAGCTCTGAAAGCTTGCAACATGAAATTGTGCATTTTGGTTGGTCCCATTAAGGTACCATTGTTTGGTGGATTTTTGATTACTAACAGTAATAATAGTCTGAAATAAAACAATATATATGTTTTACAAGGAGCCGAAGGGACTCACCAGCTCCGTGTCCTGTCCACGAAGAAGCGGCTTCTCTTCCGTGAATCGCTGTTCATGAAGTCCAGCCATGGTCACTTCTTGCAGCAACAATCCTTTGTGGGAAAGAGACGGAGACGCATCGGTTAGCAAAGCCCTGGACCAAACCTCAGTGGATACCAAAGGCCCACTGTGATGAT
>NW_024841188.1:0-1121 GCF_019175285.1 Sceloporus undulatus
CTTTATTTTACCGTCTGTCTTCTTATCTGTGATCCTTTTCGTTCGTCTTGCATTTCCATGTTTCAGTATATATAATACCGTGGGCCTTTGTTATCTGCTGGGGTTTGGTTCCATGATCTCCTGTGGATAACAAAATGTGTGGATGCTCCATTAAATACAATGGCACAGCAAAATGGTGTCTCTCTTATATAAAATGGCAAAGTCAAGGTTTGCCTAAAAATTTACAAGTATATACACACACACACACACACACACACACACACAGAGTATATATTGAAAAGAGTTATCTTTCATGGAAGCCTTAGCAACCTTTCAATGAATCTGGCTTTCCAGGGAACTCTGGAGGAAGTCTGGAGGGAAACAAGTGCATTTCATCATTCATTTTGTTTCTGACACATTTCCTGCATTGGCCGATCATGCGATGCAGTGGCTTGAGCACTGGACTACGGCTGTGGAGATCTGGGTTCGAATCCTGTTCCAGCGTTGGGTGTGCTTGGGCAGTCACACTCTTTCAGCATCAGAAGGAGGCAAAGGCAAACCCTGAACAAATTCTTGAGGTTGCCACAATTCAAAAATTACTTATAAGCACACAACAACAACCCTCTTATTGTCCCAATTTGGCAGGGACAGTCTCGATTAATCCCACTTTTAAAATGTCCTTCTCCTCCAATAACTTCAGTCACCGCAAACTGAGTTGAAAGTGCAAAAATAGCTTGCATTCAATTATTTTGGGGGAGAGGAGGCGAGGAAGGGGCAAAATTGTGAGAGGGGGATACTTAAAATGGAATCCGAAGAAGAGATTTAGGGAGCAGGGCATGTTTAGCCTGGGGAAGAGACGGGTTAAGAGGTGATATGATGGTCCTCTTTAAGTATTTGAAGGGTTGAGGATGGAGCAAGTTTGTTTTCTGCTGCTCCAGAGAATAGGAGATGGAGCAATGGATTCAAGCTTTTTGTGGGTTTTTGGGGCTATGTGGCTGAGTTCTGGAAGAGTTTATTCCTGGTGTTTCGCCAGCATCTGTGGCTGGCATCTTCAGAGAATGCTGGCATGGAAGAGAGTTGGATATATATATATATATATATATATATATATATATATACACACACACACACACACACACACC
>NW_024841189.1:0-1121 GCF_019175285.1 Sceloporus undulatus
ATTTGTGTGAAATTAAAAATACAGCACTGACATAAGATTGTGCCAACTACACAAAGACCAATTGTCATCAGTTCAGAATTATCCAGTGTGTTGGATTGCAATTCTTTTCACCCTAGCAATCGTGAGCCATGGTCCTGCTGGCTGAAAATGATGGGACTTGTAGTTCAGCACAACAAAGGGTGCTGAATTGAGGTGTCATTGTTTGAAGCAGCCTGGTATAATTTATTTCTGAAGATATAATTTGAAATATGTTTCCATCTGTCTACTGTCTATGCATGAATTTTTGCATCAGGAGGACGCCCAGCTCTGACAAGACCTGGCTTTTCAACTCTCCCACTCACCCCCATCCAACGTTGCTGTAGATGTGATGACATTTTACAGCTCAAACTTCAAAGGTTATTCATGCAACAACATGCACACTGCTACATGCAAAAATGGCTCATTTGTGTGTGGGATGTGTGTACTTACCTTGGAAAGTCTGGAATCTGGCCAAGGATTTGAGGGGAGGGGGATGGGGAAAAATCAAACCATACAGAAAAAACACATTTGCATGCGGGATTGTAACACATTTGGATTTTGGCCTAAGCCAAGATGGTTGAATTGAACAGCAAATCCCAGGATATTAGTCAAATTGCACATCTTTTATTGTGCAGAACTTTGCTCTTCTTTGGTAAGGACATTTTATCCAAAAGTCTAAAAGCTCCTGGCTGTTACAAGCCACCTAGTGTATCTTTGCAAAGACTATGTGCCCAGTGAGGGAGTATCCTTTCACCAACAATAATAGTCAAAATGTCTTTCATTTCGCTTCCTAGGAAGGTCAACTGCCTGTGGCTTTTTGGCACTCCTTCAAACCAGTCTTGTCAGCAAGAAAAACTATATCAACGGAGAGATTAAAATCAATTGCCCCAAGGATACCAGGTCCGATTTCTTTTCCTTAATAAGGTAGCTTTGTAATAGACAGGTTGTTGTCACCTGTGTTGTGACGGTTGAGCCAAAATTATCTAAGATAAGATACCGCTTAACTTTTACAGAGGTGGAGCCTCTCTAGCTAGAGCTATCTATGGTTGCTACTGAAAAAAATATTCAAGGGTGGATTAGGGGTCAAATAAAACACCTTTCAA
>NW_024841190.1:0-1121 GCF_019175285.1 Sceloporus undulatus
TGTTTATGATGTCATGTAAATCATTCTCTGTTTAAATTCTGATGTAGAGACTTTTCTAAAATATGGCTTCCATATAGACCTGTTAATTGTTTAAGTTTTAGAGACATCATTTCTATTTCTTATTGCTATTTCAAATTGCCACTTAGTTTGGTCTTCAGTTTTGAGCACTATGCTACCAGTGTCTCTCAGCTCTTGGTTTTGCTTTGAAATACTTCTTAATGGAGACTGCACTTTGAATATTTACAATGCAAATATTCACTCAAGCATAATAAATCACCTACTAAGCAGAGGGTATCTCCATCCTTGTTCAGCATGGGTCATCCAAGGTCCTTTGATAATATTGTAGATCTTTGTTTGGAGAAGCTTCTGTCTTGCCAAAATTAATTAATCCTTATAATATTTCAGCTTTGCAGTGGGGAATGTTATACTGTAATATCCAGGGCGTGTGTCTCTACCAGACAGCTCTCAAGTCCACTCCTGAGCTGTGGGGTTATCTGGCAGACTGTGTTTCTACTCCTGTGAAATATTTCCACATATTTATACACTTGAAGAGGTCTGGGGGCTTATTACTAGCTTAGAACTATAAAATGCTTCTTTGGATTTAGGTGAAAAGGAAAGATTCGGGGAGTTGACAGTTATCAGCATATTAGTGATACTCAACCTTAAAACTTCAGACAACCTATTCCAGTGGTCTCATGTATTAGTTAAATGGTATGTGGGACAAGACAGATCCCTGCAAGATTCCACAGGGCAATGGCATAAAGGTCAGACAGGAATTCCTTGCCACTACCTTCTGATTCACTTCTGTGCAGGTGCACCACCATGAGATCTGTATCAACCACACAACTCTGGCCACCACTGCAACCAGTCAGAAATTTCCTCCCACATCACCACTATTAAAGCTGTTTACAGTCTAGAGATTTTATTTATTTGTCTTGACACAGTCTTTTAAAATATTGGCTAGAATCCTGTTTGGTATTTATGAATTTCTAAGTAAGTAAAGGGAGCACATTTGAGACGTACAGTGCAAAAGAAGTTGTAGCATAATTTTACAACTTCTTTGTACAGTTAGTCTCAAAGATGCTGCAAGATTCCCCTCCATACTAGTAGTCAAGGTTGAC
>NW_024841191.1:0-1121 GCF_019175285.1 Sceloporus undulatus
AAGGTTGAAAACAGACCATGCTGTGATATAGCTTAACTAGGCCAGAATCTTAGCCCTGAGGATGATTTGTTCCAGCAGCCACTTCCCAGCACTCTGCACATGGCCAGTTGCTTCTTTCTCCTGCCCCAGAAACAAATGGATGGTCAGGATCCTCCTCCACAAGAACAAGGGAGGTTTTCTTTTCTGCCAGTACTGGTATAGTTCCTGATAGCAAGCAGAGGCAAAGGTGGCTGAGGGTGAGACTTGGCTGCTCTGTCGGGAGTTGCCCTCAAAGACTTGTGGTGCTGAACTGCAAGCTTCTGGGGATGCATGCCAGCCCAGCTGCCAAGTCCTGGCATTTCTCTAAGAGGAAAAGCTGTAGATTTCTGCTTCCTCTGTCCCTACAAATCAACATGCATGCCACCACACTCTTGCTTTTAATTATCATAGAAATTGGGGTCAGAGGAGGGCCTCCTGCTCCTTTCCTCCTCCACTCCTTCCTAGAAACAGCCATCCCATCACCCTGTTGGCATTTAAAAAGTAAAGGCCTGTGGGAGGTCACCTGCCAATATACTGAGATAATCACCTTTGCCCCCTATCAGGCAAACTGCAAGAGGCAAGCCTGAAGAGCAGCAGGCAACAATGCCAGGACTTGGCAGCTGGACTGACATGAATCCCCAGAAGCTTGCAGTTCAGCACCCCAAGTCTCTGAGGGCAACTCCCGACAGAGCAGCCAACACCATCAAGATCATTGGTCCCAGCCTGTGATGGCCAGCAGAGATGGTTTTTTGTTTTGTTTTGTTTTGTTTTTTTTTTTTGCATTCTTCCCTTGCTCAGTGTGTGAGGAAATGGTCGCTGAGAAGCAACCAGGCTGAAGGAAGGCAGGAATGTGCTAGTAAGGAGGAGGATTAGAAAGAAGGAGGCAAAAGATGCAACAGAATTGAGCCAGGGATTCCTCATGCTTGAAGCTTACCTGACTGAGGCCTTTACTTAGCTGCTATATTGCACAGTGCCTTCACAGCCAAAGCACCCAGTGGGTTTTATGGCTGAGCTGAGAATCAAACCCTGGCCCTAACTTCTAAAAGTACCCAATTAGTAATCATGCTGGCTTGAGGACTGTGAGAGTTGTGATCCAAAAAAAA
>NW_024841192.1:0-1121 GCF_019175285.1 Sceloporus undulatus
CTGCACCTGTGACCTTGAGGTACCAACCTTAAGCCACAACAGACTAAGTTATATTAAACCTTAACAGCCTATATATAATTAAGCAGAACTAAAAACCCCATCATCCCACAACCCAATATAATATAGCAGCATATTATAATATTATAGCATCGTATTAGACTATAATGGACATATCAACATAACATCATATAAGCAATATGCACTCTATGTTTCCGTTCCCCCTCCCATCACAGAGACCAGTCTCTAGCCCTTTGAAGACAAAGTTCTGTTGGCTGGGAAACTCCCTCCACATTCTACCCTTAAAAAGCAAGCATTTCAACCCTAATAATCAAGCACATATTTTAACAGCCAGTCTACCTCTTTCTAGTACATTCTATTAACCCATTATGAAATCTAACATTAAACCAATTACTAGCTTAATCCAATAATATTCTAACAAAACCCTAAACCTATAATCCTCATGACAGAAACCCCTGAATGAATACATGAATGAAGGGGATTTCTGAAACCCCCACCCTTTAAGGACCCTTCTGTTCTTCTGGCTTTTCACCCTAAACTGGGCAGTACCCCTGGGGGTGATGTGATCAAGCTGGGCCCAGTGATAAGATGGTGCTTAGGCTGGTGATTCTTTCTGGGGTGGGAGAAGTCCACCATTTTAAAGGAAAGTTGTAAAATAATTCCTCTCTGTGTAAATATTATTTCAGATCCATCTTCCTCTTTCCAGTATGTCTGATCCTTTTGCAACTAATGTTCTCAGACCTACTGAATTTGCACGAATGTTTCTGATGATGGAGAACTCCCTCCTGCCTCTCAGAAAAGCTGTGTCACCTCTTCTGCCAGTGTTTTTTCCTAGGAGGGAATCTTCTTTAAGACCTGTTCCTGCGATGTCTCCAGGCCTCACTTCTGGGATGCTGCTCAGTTCTGACCAAGGAAGCCTTTTCCAACCTGATTATTTAGCAGGACTGGAATCTCCTCTGATGGGGATGATGCCAGGGGAGCTGGTCATGGAAATAGAAATCGATTTCTGAGCTTTTCTGGTGTGAGCATGAAGCACAAGCAAATCCGGAAAGGGAACATGGGAGTGGAAGAGAAAATGGTACCTGAAGAGAAGTCCATGATTC
>NW_024841193.1:0-1120 GCF_019175285.1 Sceloporus undulatus
GGGAAAACCGACTCAAGCTGAATCCAGGTAAGACGGAGGTACTTGCTATAGGAACCCCGAATCCAGGAATGGAGTTGTGTCAGCCAGTTCTGGATGGGGTCACACTTCCCCTGAAGGATTCTGTTTGCAGCTTGGGGGTGCTCCTTGACTCGTTGCTCCAACTGACAGTTCAGGTGGATGCGACAGTCAACAGCGCCTGCTATCAGCTTCGTCTGATACGCCAACTGCACCCCTTCCTGGAGCCGAGGAATCTGGAAACAGTAGTACATGCACTGGTAACCTCTTGATTGGACTTCTGTAATGTGCTCTACTTGGGGCTACCCTTGTGCCAAGTTCTGAAACTTCAGTTGGTACAAAATATGGCAGCCAGATTGATCACGGGAACTTCTAGGAATGACCATATAACACCAGTCTTGAAGTCCCTGAACTGGCTGCCCATTAGTTTCCAGGCAAAGTACAAGGTGTTGGTGATTAATAATAATAATAATAATAATAATAATAATAATAATAATAATAATAATAATAATATTTATTTGTATACTGCTTTTCCAAAGATCAAAGCAGTTTACAAATGATAAAACCAAGTACATAAAACCAAGTACGACACATCTCATAAAAATCCATATTACAAATATACAATATATAACACTAAAAACTCCAACACAATCCTTCAAAGGGTAAAGGAGACAATCGATGGCAACAGAATACACAGCTTCATTTTTCAGGGGGGGAAGGCTTGACAAAAGAGAAGGGTTTTCAATCTCTTTTTAAATGTTTCTAGGGGGTCGTCAGATGGAGCTCCTCGGGAAGATTATTCCACATCCGCGGGGCCGCCACTGAAAAGGCCTTTTGGGAAGTGGAGACATATTTGGATGAAGGGACTTCCAACCGATTCTTCCCGGATGTTCTGAGTGTGTGGGGCGGATTATATGGTGGGATGCGGTCCCACAAGTAACTCGGGCCCAAGCCATATAGGGCTTTATAGGTAATAACCAACACTTTATATTGCGCTCGGAAGCGAATGGGCAGCCAGTGAAGATTTTTCAGAATGGGTGTTATATGGTCAAACCTAAATGCCCCGGTGACCAGTCTGGCTGCCATATTTTGTACTAACTGTAGC
>NW_024841194.1:0-1120 GCF_019175285.1 Sceloporus undulatus
CTAAAGTCTCATAAACAGCAAACAAATTTTGTTATGATGGATTGCTGTCATGGATTGCTATATACATGATTTGGTTTTATAGAAAAGATGACAGATTTAATAGAATTCTTTAAGAATGCGCCAAATAATAAATTTCAGACTGGTGACTAAACTTTTATGTATAGTGAAAACAACTAAGTTTATTTATGTGAATTTATGAATTTCAATTTCAATCCTAAACCATGTTCAAAAAGAAAAGATTCATGATCGAAGAGTTATTTATTCATTACTATGTAATGATGATATTTTAGAACAATAAAGAACTGTTGGGGACTGGGGACCAAAAATGTTTAATAAAAAGAAACGTGTCAGTGTACATTTATATGGATTTGGGCAATGACAGAAAGACCATAAAGGGCTATTTTTTTTAAAAAAAAAATACTTCTAAATTCAGTTAGGTTATAAGAAATTTGCACAAAAGTTGGGTAACACTTTCATTTCATAAACACATACACGCCCATGTATACACATATAATTTACATACAACGAACCAATTATCACACTCTAATAACATGTAAAGAGCAATCCAGTACATGTGAATTAATGTTATCCATCGGTAATAGAGGAAATATAGTCAGTGGGTAATGGTGAAAAGACAAGATGGCAAGGGATGTTCATTGTATAACAGCCAACCTAGAAAGAAATATCTTTCTTTTTAAAAAGCAACAAATGTGGAAGCTAAGAAGGGATGAAAAAATCTTCAGTTCCAAATGATAATTGAAATTATATTTGAATCAGCAGCACTGGTTTTATTCCACTGTCAATTCAAAGCCACTTTCTACATTACACTTTTCATTAATAGAAAAGCACCACCTCTGAAGGACTGATAATTTATAGTCTAGTCCTCCTAGTATACTCAGGAAAAAGCCCCAGTGACTTCACAGTATATTACTCCCAGATGAGTTGACAGCAGCTTAAATCTAATACCCCACTCTCCTCCAGTTCCAGTATTTTTGTCAGTGAAAGATATGGGGTGAGATAGCCATTCTTTTGATAAGGAGGCCTTAGTTTCCATCACATTCCCTGAAGAGAGAGAACTGGGGACAATAAACTCACATAGGTTAGTTTGGAGTCATAATGA
>NW_024841195.1:0-1120 GCF_019175285.1 Sceloporus undulatus
AAATGCAGGCATAGCAAATTCAGATTGTTCAAAAAAAGGAAAGGAAAAAAAGATATGGCACTTCAAAGAAAAGTTCCATAGGCACTACTTTAATGTCGCTATACAGGCTATGTTGCATTCCTCACAGCCCAGCCCTTGTGGTTATTAAAGGGAGTATGTTCTAAACAACTGTAGGAGACAGAGGGCATCATGGAGATATATTTGCTGTTTCTGTATGTTCCGATAGCCTTAGTTGTTGCCAGCATCTAACAGAGGAAGGCGTGACACTAGTTGAAGTTTTACAACTTGTTCAGATTGAAAAAAGGGAGCAGTTTATTATATTTTTGTCCAGTTTTTCCCAGAGAAATAACTGATCATACTTCAACTGCTTATCTATCCAATGTTCAGTCCAATTTATCCAGTCCAACATCATGTGCCCACCCATAGGTCACACCACAAGCACAAAGGCAGCACTGGGGGGGGGGTGGATGGTGGATTTATCAAAAACTGAGGAGGGATGGTAAGCACCCATCTGGCATTAGTTCCTCTCCTCCAGAATGATGCAATTCAGATCCATCATCCCCACTTGTTGAACACACTTCGGAATCATTTTTTTCAAGAGAACTAGTGTCAGGAAAGAGCAGGGTATTTTGCATTTGCCTCACGTCATCATGATTGAAACCAACCACAGTAGGATTGGAACTGTTTTCAAATGAGAACAATGGTCATACAGTGAGCCTGCGCCATACACAGGTTCCTTATAGGCGGCTTTCAGTATATGCTGAAGCCACCCGGGAAACAGGCGAATGCCCAGCACACACACATGGCTGTGTGGCAAGCACAAGCCCTATTATATCCAATGGGGCTTGTGAATGGTGTGTGCAGCCGTGCGGTGAGCACAAGCCCCATTGGATATAATGGGGCTCAAGCATACACTTTTTTTGTGTGGGGGGGGGGGGGGGGGGTCCGGAACGGATCCCCAAGGTAAAACAAGGGCCCACTGTATAACCCGATCAGCAATTCACTTTAAATCATAGTGGGAACACAGCCATCATCATCACCACCACCACTTTCATCATAATCTCAGCTGGTAACAATATGTATCTTATCCATTTTCATATTGAATTTAGTAGATTTTTTT
>NW_024841196.1:0-1120 GCF_019175285.1 Sceloporus undulatus
TTGTGTTGGTAGGGTTGGCGGCAGGCGTTACTGCGTAACTGCCTTTTATGGCGGCAGCAGAGGGTCTGGATCTGGTGGTCATGGTCTATATGATTGCATAGCACTGTATCGGGAGTCCCTATGGGACACGGGAGCGATGAGGACATGCTTTGTGGCCATTGCGGGGGCCATAACGTGACACCGCTTCCCGGTGACTAGGGGATTTAATTTGAATGCAATCACTAGGTTGCATGGATATGAGAGGGCGTTCCATCAGCCCCTAGCTCATCCCGAAATCTTGCTGATATATGACTGGCCAGTATCTTACAACAGCGGGTTGTACGATGATCCAGACCTCATGCTTTTGGCCAACCCTACCTTTTGGCTGCTGGTTTTGCATGAATAAAGTTGTGGCCTTTCCTCCACATATGGCTCATGTCTTATTGTGGCGCTGCCCTCCCAGGCAAAAGACGGCCGCCCGACTGAGCGGGCAGGCCGTGTTGCCGCCAGAGCGGCGACGCAGGCTCGGTGGAGTGCCCCAGCATGCTTTGCTGGGGCGTGCTTGCTGGCAATTGGTTGCTGGGGAGGGAAAGGGAGGTACTTCCACCTCTGAAAGGCCGCTCTAGGGGGCGGATAGTCCCTCTCTATGGTTGCCTCGGTCCTCCAGGGCGACCGATTGGTTCGGCTGCTCTGGGGGCAGGGCGACTCCCTTCCCAGCAACCCCCTGGGCATGGCCTATTTAGGCCCAGTTGCCCAGTGCATGGTGCCATTTGCTGCTTGGCTCTCCCACCCGCCCTCCGCCAGTGTGTTGGTGTTTGTCACAACTTTGGGGCGGCAGCAGAGGGTCTGGATCTGGTGGTCATGGTCTATATGGCTTCATAGCACTGTATCGGGAGTCCCTATGGGACATGGGAGCGAAGAGGACATGCGTTGTGGCCATTGCGGGGGCCATAACGTGACACCGCTTCCCGGTGACTAGGGGATTTAATTTGAATGCAATCACTAGGTTGCATGGATATGAGAGGGCATTCCATCAGCCCCTAGCTCATCCCGATATCTTGCTGATATATGACTGGCCAGTATCTTACAACAGCGGGTTGTACGATGATCCAGACCTCATGCTTTTGGCCAACCCTACCTT
>NW_024841197.1:0-459 GCF_019175285.1 Sceloporus undulatus
GGTACTTTCTTTTCACCCACAAATGGTCCAAAACATCTTTAAACATCCACAAATGTGGCAGCTGTATTACCCTCCACACATTTAGCCTCCAACCTGCCTCCAAAATAGCAAAGGATCAGCCTAAGCAGGAACTGGACATGGCATCACTTCCAGTTAATACTACTACTACTAATAATAATAACATTTATTTATAATGCCCTTTCCACCAAAGGGCAGTACATCAGAACATATACAATAAAAAGTGCACAATAAAATACCACATTATTTTAATTATTTTAAGCAACATCGAGGTCTGCCTGAAGGAAGAGGCCCCTCCCTCTTCAACTGTCATCTCGGCCTCTGAGGGAGCCATCAGGCAGACCCAGCAACATCGAGGTCTGCCTGAAGGAAGAGGCCCCTCCCTCCTCAACTGTCATCTCGGCCTCTGAGGGAGCCATCAGGCAGACCCAGCAACATCAA
>NW_024841197.1:559-1120 GCF_019175285.1 Sceloporus undulatus
GAGGCCCCTCCCTCCTCAACTGTCATCTCGCCCTCAGAGGGAGCGATCAGGCAGACCCAGCAACATCAAGGTCTGTCTGAAGGACGAGACTTCTCCCTCCTTTAACTGTATTTTGTATTATATTACGATTTTACTGTACACCGCTATGATCATCGCGGAATAGCGGTCTATAAATAAAACGTATTATTATTATTATTATTATTATTATTAACATCTTCATCAATGACTTGATGAAGGAATAAAAGGCATGCTTATCAAATTTGCAGATGACACCAAATTAAGATGGGGTAGCTGATACCCCAGAGAACAGGATCAGAATTCAAAATGACCTTAACAGATTGGAGAGGTTGGCCAAGACTAACAAAATGAATTTCAATAGGGAGAAATGTAATGTACTATGTTAAAGGAAGAAAAAACAAAATGCACAGATATAGGATAGGTGACACCTAGCTTGACAACAGTACAGTGCTCCCTCGGGTTACGAAATTAATTCGTTCCGCGGCTAATTTCGTAACCCGAAAAACCTTCGTAACCCGAATTGCCATAGGCGCTAATGGGAAA
>NW_024841198.1:0-1120 GCF_019175285.1 Sceloporus undulatus
CCTCTCCGCACAGAGCTAGGCAATCCTGGCTTTGCTCTTGCCTTCCTCTCCTGGATCCCAGAGGTCTGATCTCCTTCCTTTGCTCCCTCCGCTCTCCAACCTTCCCTCTTGCCATCTGTACTGCTTCAGCATCTCTCCCCTCCCTTTATATTTTTCACATTCCCTCCATCTCTCTATCACAGACAGAAACAGAACCACAGAGAATTTGTGATGCATAAAAAGGACACTTTGAGGCCTATTTGTTGAGAAAAGCAGGGTAATCAATATACAAATAACTCATTGGGAAAGGCAGAGCAAGGGGCATTGGGACCTGAACTCCAGTTTTGGTGAAGGTCAAGTGCCAGAGAGCAGCCTTTAAACACAGGGATGGACTACTGTCGGGGATGCTTTGATTTAGATTTCCTGAATGGCAGGGGGTTGGACTGAATGGCCCTTGTGTGTTTCTTCCAGCTCCAAGATTATATGATTTCCAGCTCTATGATTCTATCATTTTAAAGTGGAATCATAGTGCCTTGATAATGTAGTATGAAAGGGCCCTCAGTCTTCATAGGAAGGGCAATGAATTCAGCTTCCTTACCCACATAGGTCACATTCTCGTAATTCTCCATCATCACATAATTGTACATAAGTCTCTGCTTCTTCGTCAGCAGTTTCCATTCATCTTCAGTGAAATTTACCACCACATCCGCAAAGGTCACCTGCAACAGAAAATAGCCCAAATACATAAAAGACCAAAAAAAAAAAAAAGGGGGGGGGGGGGAGGACATGATGCATCCCAAAAATTATTTGATCACCTAAGAATTTAGTCCAGGAAATAAACTGTAAATTCTGCCAGCAAGAAAAAAAGCTACTGCCTTTGAAATCCAGTTTGTCTCGAATTCTTTCAATATAATATACAATATATTAATCAATATAATTTAGGCCATGGCTGGAATATTGATGATGAATTAGGATACTGACTGTCCCAACACATACAGTACATTTAGCCACCAAAGAATATAGTGCATGTAGGCATTTGTTGCCAAATTTCAGAGGCAAATGTAATATTTAAAAAGCAGTTCTGGGGAGCACTCTGGGCTTGAGGGCCATGGGGCCACCCCCACTTTATATCCAGAGACAT
>NW_024841199.1:0-1120 GCF_019175285.1 Sceloporus undulatus
GTGCGGTATACTCAAATGCGTTCCGTTCTCATCACGTGATCAGAACGTTCTCAGAACCCAGTGCGATAATCTCCTAAGTCGCGTTAAGCTTAATGGCAATGATTTCTGAATAGACATGCATAGATAGTATTGTCCTGTTAATTTTTATTTACCTATTGATCCATTGTCCTCCATATCTCCCAGATATATTCATTGATTATTAGTAACATTATTATGGTTATGGTTATTATTTTGGGGCTGGGAAAGAATTCTACAACCTGTTAAAAATAATTTTAAAATGAAAAGAAAAGGTGGCCATTGAAAAGCCAGAAGAGAAGCAGTGTTTGGGAAAAAACAACCTTTCTTTTTGTTGAAAAGATCTGTAAATTGAACGACAGTTCTCTTGTGTTAAAATCAGTGCTTACAAAAGTGTCAAAAGCAGAGTTGGAAAAAGTTTGTTGTTTTCTATTCAAAGCAGAGTTTGGGAAACTTTATTTCCTTGTACTATAGCTTTCATGGGTTGTTAAAAGAAGAAGACAGCTGATTTTTTTTTTTTTGCCTGTTTTCTTCAGGAAATTTCTACATGGCCAAATGAACCAGTCCCTCCACCACACTCACCACCACTTGTCTTCACTTTGCAGGGCAAAAGCCCTTCTTTCACTGTGGACTGATAATGTGAAGCCAGTTCTGATTCAAATCTGGGTCATCCCTGCCTTTCATCTATTTAAAAAGACTTATCTTTTTCTCCAGATTTTTCTGGACAATCCAGAGCACTCTGGAGCAACACCAGGCAGCTATTTACGCAGGCTTCCTACTGTGTTGCCTGGTACCACTGCCACTGGAACAAATTGCTCCCTCTGAGAACACAAGGCTATGTGATTGACACTGGGCTCCTCATTTTTGACCTCAGAGGGACAGACCTGTGCCAGCGACTGTGTAAACAATTGCCCAGGGTCACTCTAGAATGCAGATGTAATCAGGAATTCAGGACAGCATTGAGGCCAAAATATTCTGGGAGCAGACTGGCAGGTGCAGACCCACCCATAGACTGTGACTGAATATTACTGTCTACATTGTAATAACTCTGTGTATACTTAGCTATATAGAAGAGGTGCTCAGGAACCTTCCTTGTGAATTCAGA
>NW_024841200.1:0-1120 GCF_019175285.1 Sceloporus undulatus
TGTACTCAAAATGATATCTCACTATTTTAAAAAGGCACTTAAAGAAGTTAGCATGTAAAAAAGATCAAACTCTAAGGCTACTAAAGATGGCAATTGAAGATCTAAGTAATGTGAGGCAGGTATCTGAGAGAGCAAACTTTGAAAGCATCACATTGCTTTTTGTCTACTTTGTCACCATTTTTGTCTACTTTGTTACCAGGGATGAAATAAGGTGTTTACTGGATTTTCTTCCTTGTGTTCCAAAATAATTTGGCTGGCTTTGGGCACACACATGAATGTGTGAACAGGTGGATTGGGGGGGGGGGGGGGGCCATTTCAGGCTGTACTATGAAGTAAACTGTCTTGTACTATTTGTGACAATAAAGAAACTGTGATAATGCCCAACTGGTACTACACAATTAAAATCCAGTAAATGAAGAAGTAAGCTGTCTTAAGCAGTTTGGTTGAAAAGAACACAACTCAGATACCTAAGAAATTCCTCACAGAACAACATAAGTGATAAGCAAACCTGGCATTTACTGTTTTATTATAAGTGAGAAACTTTGGATGAGTCACACTTTCTCAGCCCCACAAAACCCCATGGTTTGGTTGCTTTAGCGTCACACTAAGTTGGAAAATACTTGAAGGCATACAACAACAACAACAACAACAACAACAACAACAACAACAACGTGTACTTTAGCAGATCATATCTTTCTCTAGGAAGACCCTGGAGGTCACTTAATATTGTGAATAAAAACAAAATGTGAAAAAGAAGAAATGTTACATTGCTATGACTCTTATAAAAGTTCCACTTTTGAAAATGTTGACCTATTTTGTCCCATTGTACTCTTCCTTTTCAGTTATATGAAGGTCAGTAGTTCTTAAAAGTATAGAAGTAAGATAGCTTTGATTGATTTGTGGCAAACACCATCCTAACTGTATGTTTGGTTAGTCCTTGAAGTGGTTGTATCCTTTCTTGAACTGATGTCTAAAAGAACTGAAATGCAAATACTTTTTCTCTTTAATTCTTTAACTAAGGAAGCAGTGATCCTTTCGTTTCTACTATCCTAACAACATACAAATTTTTTTTCCAAATGAAAATATGTTATTTATTGTAAAAGGAGGAGCTATTACTATA
>NW_024841201.1:0-1120 GCF_019175285.1 Sceloporus undulatus
ATACATGATGCAAGCTTTTGAAGCTCCATTGGCTTCTTTGTCAGACAGTGTCAAAAAAAAATCATAGAGAATTATATAAACTCATTCCATAGACTTCTCATAAATAATCTATGCAGAATTAGATAAGATGGAGGAATAGTGATTGATTATTCTTTAGAAACTAAAAGGGAAATAAATTACAAGAAGAAACCTTGAAACTGAGGATAGGATTATTATTATTATTATTATTATTATTATTATTATTATTATTAAAGGTGTTAGTTTAGTAGTAGTTGGTAGAGGTTATGACGTAAAGTTTTGGTAGTTTTTGATAGTGCTACTGTGTAATATTTTGGTAATGTATATATTACATTTGATAATATATGTTATGTATTGCGTTGGTGTAGTGTGAATAAAAATATATATATTTAAAAAATCATACAGAAGAAACAAAAATAAAATGAAGATGTTGGTTACAGGCCTGTATTTTCTTAAGGTGTTATTGTGTTGTTCTGTGAAAGGATATCTGTGCAAGTGGGTCCCTCCTCCTTCTGGCCATGTGGCACTGGGAACAAAGCATTCCCAAAAGTCCAGGAGACTGTTTGGCAGAATAAGACAGCTGCATCAAGCAGCTGACTGCTGGTGTCATGAAAGCACAGCATAATATTAACTATTTAATTTTATGGTAAACAGTATTATTAAATATTAATGTAATGCTGATTTAATATGAATATTACATATTACCATCATTACTCTATTTTATTGTTATTAATATTATTAATTATATGTTGATGTTGACATTTTGCATATTTTTAACTATTCTGTAAGTATTTTAATTCACAAACCACCCTGACTCCCAATCTTGTGGGAAAGGCAGGGTATAAATAAAGATGATAATATTAAAAATAAGAACAACAACAACAATACTGTATTTTTCTGCCAGTGGGCACTTTGAGATTTTCTGATTGTTGCCCAGCCTCAGATTCAATGCACCTTGAGATGGCAAGAAGAATGCCATTTTCACCTCTGCCTCACGCAGCAAAACATCTTGGACTGACTATGCACCACTCAGAATTGCTCCTCATATGGAAGTAAAGGGCAAATTTGGTATCCAGTTGCAAGACTTAACAGATGCAGGACT
>NW_024841202.1:0-1120 GCF_019175285.1 Sceloporus undulatus
TCTATGTATACCTGCATGGGAGAACCATTCTATGTATTACTGCATGGCTGAATCCATCTTTCTATTCCTACATGGCAGAATCATTCTATGTATACCTGCATGGGAGAATGATTCTATGTATTTCTCCATGGGAGACTTAATCAAGATATTCCAACATAGGAGAAGCATTCTATGTATTCCTAAATGGCAGATGTATTCGATGTATCCTTGCATTGGAGAAGAATTCTGTGTATTGCTGCATGGGAGAAACATCCTATATATATCTGAATGGGAGAAGTATTCTATGTATTCCTGCGAGGGACAAACATTCGATGTATCCCAGCATAGGAGAATGATTCTATGTATCCCAGCATGGGAGAATCTTTCTATGTATTCATACATGGCAGAATATTTCTATTTATATGTTCATGGCAGAAGCATTCTGTTTATTCCTACATGGGAGAAGTACTGTATTCTATCTATTCCAACGTGCGAAAAGCATTCTATGTATTCCTACATGACAGAAGCCTTCTATGTATTACTACATGGAAGTAACATTCTATATATATCTGAATGGGAGAGGTATACTATGTATTCCTGCAAGGGAGAAACATTCTATGTATTACTACATGGGAGAATCATTCTATGTATTACTCCAAGTCAGAATCATTCTATGAATTCCTACATGGCAGAAGCTTTCTATTTATACGTTCATGGCAGAAGCATTCTGTTTATTCCTACATGGGAGAAGCATTCTATGTATTACAAGGGAGAAACATTCTATATATATCTGAATGGGAAAAGTATTCTATGTATTCCTGCATGGGAGAAACATTCTATGTATTCCTGCATGGGAGTAACATTCTATAAATACCTGAATAGGAGAGGTATTCTATGTATTCCTGCAAGGGACAAACATTCGATGTATCCCAGCATAAGAGAAACATTCTATGTATCCCAGCATGGGAGAATCATTCTATGTATTCCTACATTGCAGAAGCATTCTATGTATTACTACATGGCAGAATCATTCTATGTATTACTGCATGGGAGACTTAATCAAGATATTCCAACATAGGAGAAGCGTTCTATGTATTCCTAAATGGCAGAAGTATTCGATGTATCCTTGCATTGGAGAAGA
>NW_024841203.1:0-1120 GCF_019175285.1 Sceloporus undulatus
TTAAAGAGGACCTAATTGGAGAGACTGTGTATAAATTTAAGTACAATTTGATTTGATTTGAATTGATTTGGAGAAGCAGAACTGGTCCCAAACACTGAAGGTCTCATGTGGCACCAATGGAAAATATTTGAAACACAATCTGTAAACTTTATTTTCCCATATTCAGCATTCTTATAGTGTTTGTGAAGACTGAGAAGATAAACATAAACCTTTAAAAAACAACGAAGAGGAAACTAATTGGAGGACTAATTGGAGGACTTTGACATCGGAGTGAGGGCAAGGGAAATTAAAGGAACTGGAAAAAGTTGTCCTTTTCATGAGAACATTTATGAGTTTATTGTGCTTCTGAGTCATTAAATGTGTATAGTATATTCTGTAAAAAAGCTATCTTCTGTATTCTAAGTGGGTATTGTATAAATTGTATAAATTGTAACATTTGTAGCAAGCAATCATATTTTGGTAATTTAGTGTCAGCAAATTGGTAATTTTGTGTTGGTTTTTTGTTCTCAGTGTATTGAAGCTTGGTAGAGGATTACAGCTGAACTGGGGTGGTATCTGCCCTTGAAGGCAGCGTCCTTGAAGACATCTGGACTTAGAGATAACAACAAGAGGAGGGAGGGTACTGCTCTGTATTAGATAGGATAAAAAAAAGAGCTGTGAACAAGTATTAGCAATCTGTTTATGTTAAGGGAAAATTAGGGAACAGCGCCATCTACAGCTAGTGGATTGAGAAAAAGAATTTTTTTTTTTTTTTTTAGATCAGTAAACAGTATTAAGAGGAACAGTGAATTAATTAGCGGGTTTTTTTTCTTTTTTTTTGGTTTTGTCTTAGGGGCCCAGGATAGAGTAAGGTATTGCATGCCAGTAATTTAAAGTGACAAAATAAAGTGTTAAGAAGGGGGACGGTGTAAAAATAGAAGGGCTTAAACGGTAGAATAATTTGTTAGAGAAAAAGAAAGACAAAGAGAGGTAATATTGTATGTTTGATTGCTTGCCTTTGGAATTGCTACTAATTTGGCAAAACCCACTGAAGGATATGTCTATAAGTAAGAAAGTGTCATCAAATCCCTCAATCCCACCACTAGCACAAAGGAAACTATCTGTGGATACAAATCTTAAA
>NW_024841204.1:0-1120 GCF_019175285.1 Sceloporus undulatus
ATGGGCCTGTCCCAATTGGTTTCAGGGCCAACACACTGTGCTGGTAACACACTCGATGTTGTCTTCAGTACGGTCCGAGAACGTCCGTGGGTGGGAATTAATGCCATCTCCCCCCTGTCATGGACGGACCATTTCCTAGTCAAGATAAGACTGGATGCCACTATCCAAAAAAAAACCCCGGGGGTGGTGGACCTATTATAATGGTCCGCCCTCGAAGGCTGATGGAACCCAAAAGGTTCCAAGACACCTTAGAGGGTATTGTGTTTGGGAACGATGGTGATACTGTTGAAACCCTGGTTGACAACTGGGATAGTAATTTATCCGGGGCTATAGACAGTATCGCTCCCGAGCATTCTTGCCGGCCTGTTCCAAAGAAAAGACCCTGGTATACAGAAGATCTTCGCCAGATGAAGCGGGCTGTGCAACGGCTAGAGCGCTATTGGTGGAAACATCAGAAATTATCTGACAGAACACTCCATGAGAACTTGTTGCATTCCTACGTAGTGGCAGTCAGTGCAGCCAGGGATGCATACTGTGCTGCACGGATTGCGTCAGCAGAGTCTCGTCCGGCAGAGCTGTTCAGGGTGGTCAGGGAACTAACTCAAACCCCGGCCACCCAGAACCCTTTGCTTGAACCAACTATTGCCTGCTGTGATGCTTTTAACAACTTCTTTGCTGATAAAGTCTCTCAGGTAAGGGCTGATCTTGACGCCAATTTTTGAGCAGAACCTTTAGTAGAGGTATCCAGCATCTCTGGTAACAAGGTTATTCTGGATCAATTCGAGTTTGTGAGTACCGAGGACGTAGACAAGCTCCTTGGATGCATGAAAAAGACGACTTACCCTCTTGACCCTTGCCCTTCTTGGTTGACCGTACAGGGAGGAGATGTTATAACATCTGCTCTCCACCAAATAATAAATACATCTCTTCGGGAAGGTATTGTACCAACATCTTTGAAACAGGCAATAGTAAGGCATTTGCTGAAGAAACCTTCCCTTGATCCCCTATCCATGAGCAATTATAGACCTGTCTCCTTGTTACCATTTTTGGGCAAGGTGATTGAGAGGGCAGTCGCTTTTCAGCTCCAGGCGGTCTTGGATGAAACCGATTATCTTGACCC
>NW_024841205.1:0-208 GCF_019175285.1 Sceloporus undulatus
ACTCATGCACCATGGACCCAATGGGCAACAGCACTGATGGGCATTGAGGCAATCCTGATGGTCATCCAGACGCCGGCCAGGAGGTGCCAGAATGCAAAAGGAATGCCTAATGTGGATTCTCAGTCTTGCTGCTATTTAATTATTGCCTTTTTGTAATGCAAAAATCATAGAGTTGGAGGAAACCCCAAGGACCATCCAATCTAACCCC
>NW_024841205.1:308-1120 GCF_019175285.1 Sceloporus undulatus
CAAATATTTAAACAGGGCTATCATATCACCTCTTAATCGTCTCTTCTTTAAGCTAAACACCCCCAGCTCCCTAAGTCTTTCCTCATAGGGCTTCATGGTTTCAAGACCCTTCACCATTTTAGTCACTGGACACCGTTCCAGCTTCTCAACATCCTTTTTGAATTGTGGGGCCCAGAACCGGACACAGGATTATTCCAGGTGAAGCCTGACCAAAGCATAATAGACTGGAATATAGTCGGCCATCCTTATCTGTGGATTTTTTATCCACAGATTTAAACAGCAAACCTTGATTTTCCATTTTATATAAGAGACACAATTTTGCTAGGCCATTTTATTCAGTGGGGCTTGAGCATCCATGGACTTTATTACCCGCAGGGGATCCTGGAACCAAACCCCAGCGGATAATAAGGGTCCACTGTACTATCATTTGCCTCAATCAAGATACTACACTTCTGTTGATGCAACCAAGAATTGCATTGGCTTTCTTAGCTGAAGCATCACACTGACGGTCTACTAAGACTCCTGGGAGGCAAGAGTTCAAATCCTGCCTCGGCCATGAAAACCCAGTGGGTGACCCTGGCCAAGGCACACTCTCTCACTCTCAAAGAATAGCCATGACAAAGACACCTCCCCAGAAGAAAGGTGCCAAGGAAGCCCCCTGATAAGTTGGAAACAACTTCAAAGCACTTGGTCTAAAATTGGATGGAACCACAATACACTGCTACCTCGGGTTACGAAATTAATTCGTTCCGCCATTCCTTTCGTAACCCGAAAATTTCGTAACCCGAAACACTTTTTCCATTGAAAATAAC
>NW_024841206.1:0-633 GCF_019175285.1 Sceloporus undulatus
CTGGATGGCCCTTGTGGTCTATTCCAACTCAATGATTCTACAATTATAGTGGAACCATAGCGACATGATAATATAGTATGAAACAGACTTCAGTGTTTATAGAAAGAGCCATGGATTCGGGTTCCTTACCTACAGAAGCCAAATTCTCATAATTGTCCATCATTACATAATTGTACAAAAGTTTCTGTTTCTTCGTCAACAGATTCCATTCATCCTCGGAGAAATATACTGCCACATCTGCAAAGGTCACCTGAAAGAGAAAATAGCCCTCATCCAGAGAGTGACTGAGCAAAAAGGGGAGGAAAGCACATGGTTCATCCCAAATATTACTTCATCACTTCAGAATTCAGTCCAGGAAATAAACTTTAAATTCTGTTAGCAAGCAAAAAGCTACTGCCTTTGAGATCAGTTTGTCTTGAATCCTTTCAATATAATAAACAATATAATTTAGGCCATGGCTGGGATATTGAGGATGGATTAGGATACTAAGAATCCCAACACATGTAGTACATTTAGTTACAAAAGAATTATGGTGCATTTAGCCATTTCTTGCCAAATTTCAGAGGCAAATGTCATTTTAAAAAACAGTTCTGGGGAGCACTCTGGACTTGAGGGCCACTGGGCCCACCCCCA
>NW_024841206.1:733-1120 GCF_019175285.1 Sceloporus undulatus
AATATACTGCCACATCTGCAAAGGTCACCTGAAATAGAAAATAGCCTTCATCCAGAAAGTGACTAAGCAAAAGGGGAGGAAAGCACATGGTGCATCCAAATATTATTTCATCACTTCAGAATTCAGTCCAGGAAATAAACTTTAAATTCTGTTAGCAAGCAAAAAGCTATTGCCTTTGAGATCAATTTGTCTAGAATCCTTTCAATATAATATACAATATAATAAAAACTTAGGCCATTGGCTGGGATACAGTTCTGGGGAGCACTGGACTTGAAGGCCACTGGGCCCACACTCAGTTTAGATCCAGAGGTGGTCTCCCATATCCCCAACATTTCACAGACAGGAAAAGCAAGGCACATGTGGACAAGCAACACCAGAAGGTGGTGA
>NW_024841207.1:0-1120 GCF_019175285.1 Sceloporus undulatus
TATTCCTTCTTTACAAAAATAATGTTCATTTACAGCTTCGATTTGTGTGGCTTCTCTCCTGTGTGGCCTCTCTGGTGACTGAATAGGCCTGACTTCCAAGAAAAGGATTTTCCACACTGCTGGCATTTGTATGGTTTTTCTCCTGTGTGGACTCTGTGATGTCTCACTACGTCTGCCTTTGAAGAAAAACCTTTCCCACAATGCTGGCAGTTGTATGGCTTCTCTGATGTGTGGACTCTCCCATGACTGACAAGTTCTTCTGTAAAGAAGGATAATGACAGATAATACTGAATATCAGAGTTAAGAGAGGAAAGTGTTAGCCCAAGATTTAGCCCTATGTTTATTCCTCCCTATTTGATACTAAATTAAGTTGGAGTCAGATTCCAATAACTCATTGGCAAAGGCAGAGTAAGGGGGCTGGGACCTGTACTCCAATTTTGATGAGGGTCAAATGAACAGCCTTAAAACAGCCTTAAAACATCTATAAGACAGGCATGGACTACTGATGGGGTTTGGAGGAGATCTCAGGGGCAACCCAACATTGTATTGCCTGGGGGGGGGGATGAAATAATATTTTGTCCCTCAACATCCCACAGCATCCCTTTGGGGAAGTGGAGGCCATTTTGCCAGTGTTGGGTCCTCTCTAACCCATTGCAGACCCAAGGGAGGTCTTTTCCCCAAGAAGACTCCACAACCTTAAAAGGATGGAAGAGGGGCCAAAAAAGGTAGGAAACTTGCTCAGGGATGTGCTGAGTACTGTTTGGGTATGAAAAGCATTAATTTCCATGGCTTCTTTCCACAAAATCTTAGAACTGGCAGTTTAGGATGGAGTATTTACAATCCTTAGAAACTGGAGAGCAATGCATCACTGAACTACAGATTCAAATATACTACAGGATGTTTCTATCATAATTGAACTACTCTTGAAAGGGATCTAGGACTCCTGGTAGACCGCAAGTTGAACATGGGCCAACAGTGTGATGCAGCAGCTACAAAGGCCCATGTGATTCTAGGCTGCATCATTACAAGAATAAGAGTGCCACTCTATTCTGCTTTGGTCAGGCCTCACTTGGAATAATCCTGTGTCCAGTTCTGGGCCCCACAGTTCAAAAAGGATGTT
>NW_024841208.1:0-1120 GCF_019175285.1 Sceloporus undulatus
TTAGTGAAAAGTGGTTTATTTTATGAGGCAAACACTTTTGTTAAAAAAAATAAAACAAAAAAACTCAAACACCATTTGACCAAACTTGAAGTTACAGACAAAATACAAATTATTTAATATTGCAATCTTATAACAAATTATTAATGACTTGCAGAGTAGTCTAAAGTGGAAGCAGGAAGGAGTGGAATGGTAAAGCCACCACTGCGACCCAACCCATGTCAGGTCATACCAGCTGGGGGAAATGGCACGGGTAGACACACACACATTTTAGGTATAACAATCTGGAAGTCTTGGATATAGTGCCCTGGCCCCAGATCTCTCTGCTTTATGTAATAATAATAATAATAATAATAATAATAATAATTTGTATTCTGCTTTTTCACAAAGGAATCAAAGCAGAGTCCAACAGTATAATTAAAACATCAAACAATTAAAAATTACAATTAAAAACTTACTTAATATACAGCAAAACAAAACAGTTATTTGTAGGGAGGGTTGTTGTTGGTTTTTGAACTTTTTTGGAGGGGAGGGTACTGAAACCTTTCCACCAACCTGGCTGCAATTGGTGCCTTAGCCATAGTAAAATACCCCTCTTAAATTACTCTTCTCAGATGGCCACTTACATGGTATTCTGCTCCCACCAGCCCAACAACAGGGAATTATAACTGCATTGCTGATTTGGTTTTTAATGCTTCATATAATTATCTTACGTTATAGTTCTCAAAGTTCAGTTGCAGTTCAGTAATTCTACCTTAACTGCCCTTTCAAGGTACTGTAGGATCCTGGAATATTCAATTAAGAGAGAAAGATAATGAATTCTCCAACCAAACCAAAAAATCTCAGGATTCCTTTGATGATGCAATGGCAGTTAAAGTGAAATCATAGCACTATAGCTGAACAGTGTGAAAGAGCTCCAGAGCAGAATCTACAAACCATATACAACAATTTAGTAAAACTAGTAATCTTTGCTACATTATCCAGAAGAGGAAATGCATGCCAGAAATCCCATGTACTGAACAGAATAAGAGAAGCAGTGTTGTGTAGTGGTTTGAGTGTTGGACTACAACTCTGGAGACCAGGATTCAAATCCCCACTTGACCTTGCAAACCCACAGATGGAC
>NW_024841209.1:0-1120 GCF_019175285.1 Sceloporus undulatus
CTCTGTTTCTTCGTCAACAGTTTCCATTCCTCCTCAGTGAAATATACAGCCACATCCGCAAAGGTCACCTGCAACAGAAAATAACCCTCATCCAGAGAGTGAATAAACAACAGGGGAGGAAAGCACATGGTGCATCCAAATATTATTTCATCACTTCAGAATTCAATCCAGGAAATAAACTTTAAATGCTGTCCGCAAGAAAAAAGCTACTGCCTGTGAGATCAGTTTGTCTTGAATCCTTTCAATATAATATACAATATAATAAACAATATAATTTAGGCCATGGCTGAGATATTGAGGATGGATTCGAATACTGACTATCCCAACACATATAGTCCATTTAGCGACATAAGAATTAATGTGCATTTAGCCTATGTAGCAAGGTAGAGGTGAATGAGGAGAGAGTTGGGGGAGGAGGGAGTGATCAGGTGGAGGAATTAAGGGTAATGAGCCCAGGGGCGGAGCCAGAGGGGAGAGAGGTGGAGCAACTGAGAGGTATAAAGAGGCAGGAGCAGTTATGTGCGGAGGGAGGGGACAGGCGCGGAAGAGGGGGACGCGGAGAAGCGATCGGGTTAGGGAAAGACAGAATCACTCACAGCCCTCAACGGGTAGGGAGGCCAGTGTCTCTACAGACTAAATGGAGTCTGAGACCTCCAGGGCCCCATGAGTCCCTGAAACTAAGAGACCCTAGGGAAGAAGGGGACTACCCTTATCCGGAGGAGAGGGACTGGCGGAGGACGGACAAAAGCCTATTGGTGAGCGAGTGGTGGGATAGCAAAGGCAGGCGGTGGGAACAGGGCCCCGAACCCCAGGACTGGGAGAAAGCAGAACGGGAACCCCTGGAGAAGCATTCTGGTGGAAGAGCCCCTGATTCCAACCTGGACCCAATGGACTCGGAGACCTAATTCCCCAGTTTGAGACTTTGGAATCATTTATGTTGTTTGGTTTGGACTGAGTTGTTGGTCGGTTAGACTGTGTTTTGTTAAGTGTTGCCAATAAAAGGCACTTTTGTTGCAGCATACATCGGCTGGAGAAAGTTTGTTGCACACGTGTTGGAGTGAAGTTAGAAACTCCAACTCCCATCATGCAGCCCGCCACACTGGCTCCGCCCACAGCCATT
>NW_024841211.1:0-1120 GCF_019175285.1 Sceloporus undulatus
GACCCAGCAATATCAGGGACTGCCTGAAGGACGAGACTTCTCCCTCCGTTAACTGTCACATTGTATTTTGTATTGTATTGCAATTTTTTCTGTACACCGCTATGATCATTCTGGAATAGCGGTCTATAAATAAAATGTATTATTAATATTATTATTATTATTATTATTATTATTATTATTATTAACCCAAAGCAATTATCTATACTATTCGCATTGAAAACCTAAACTTAACAAAATGTAACTTTAAAACATAAACAGACATATGGATAGACAAACCTTACAAGCAAAGTCACAAGGGACTTTTCTTAGCACTACTGGATTGAAAAATATAATTTTTGTATTCCTTCTTGACAAAAATAATATTTGTTCACTCCTGGGATTTGTGTGGCTTCTCTCCTGTGTGGACTCTCTGATGTGTCACTAGGTCTGACTGCCAAGAAAAACCTTTCCCACAATGCTGGCATTTGTGTGACTTTTCTTCTGTGTGGAGTCTTTGATGCCTCACTTGGTGTGACTTTGAAGTAAAACATTTCTCACAATGCTGGCATTTGTATGGCTTCTCTCTTGTGTGGACTCTCTGATGTGTCACTAGGTTTGATTTCAATGAAAAACATTTCCCACAATGCTGGCATTTATATGGCTTCTGTCCTGTGTGGACTCTCTGATGTGTCACTAGGTGTGACTTCCAAGAAAAACATTTCCCACAATGCTGGCATTTGTGAGGCATCTCTCCTGTGTGAACTCTCTGATGCATAACAAGGATTGACTCATAAGCAAAACGTTTCCTACAATGCTGGCATTTGTGTGACTTCTTTCTTTTGTGGACTCTCTCATGACTCAAATGTTTTTCTGTAAAGAAGGACAATGACAGATGAGACTGAAAATCAGACTAAAGAGAGGAGGGTGTTACCCCATGATTTAGCCCTCATTAACCCCTCCTTATTAGAGATTAAATTAAGAAAGTTTCTGGGTGTAACCCAAGCATGACCCTGCTGTTTATGCCCCTAAATCCATGGAATGATTGTATCCTTACTCATAGGAGCTACCAAAGAATGGGGACTGCCTTGAGGGAGTCAGTGGAAGCAGATAGTCAAAGGAATGTTGAAAAAAATATTCCATT
>NW_024841212.1:0-1120 GCF_019175285.1 Sceloporus undulatus
AATTCGTAACCCGGCGCATTCGTATCCCGGGGTACCACTGTAGTGAGCCCTTGTACCACCACAACTGAGAGAAAGCAAGAAACTAAACCAATCCATAGACCCCTGCAATTTTTCTAGTTGAAGAAACCAATTAATTAATCCTTGCAAATTATAATAAGCTACTGCTCTCACATCACATCTGACCTTTCCTCTTTCCTGGAATTGGGCTCCTTCCAAAATGGAGAAGAGGTAGCCTCATCTCCTGTCTGAAGATCATGCATGAAAACTGGAAGCTCAATGCCAGGCCCTGCTGTATCTTATCTTTACTGCCACGTGTAAAAAGGGCAAGGAAAAAGACCTGTTAACAGGAGAAGAAAGCAAATAAAACCTGATCCTTGACTTGGGAGTGAGCGAATGTTGTGTGGCCTGCCCTGCTTGCCCTGGGGCCTCCCTGGGGACCAAATCCATCACCCTTATCTTACCCCTCAGTCAGCATTCTCACAAAGGAACCAAATTTAGGGGTCTCCTATCGACATCTTGAGGCACCCACCTTTCCTTTCCTTTCCTGCCAAGGAAACCCAGAAGGAGCCCTTTCTTCCTAAGCAGCCAATGACCAAACCCACCAGCCTTCTAGAACCCTCTTCAGGCTCCAAGCCAACCGCTAACAATGGTCCAAGTTCAGGGCTGCTTTAACTGTCTGGCTGAATGCTAGGGAATTCTGGGAACTGTAGTTTTGTGAGATATTTAGTCTTCTCTGTCAGACAACTCAGATGCCATAATAAACTAAAATTCCCATGATTCCCAAGCACTGAACTAGGGCAGTTGAAGTGGTTTATTTCTGCAAACTGGATTATTTCTGCAATGTGTTTTTGACCACTGTTACTATTTGAGCATCCACAAGGCCCTGTGGGTTTGAAGGGAAAATTAATCATCATCATCATTATCATCATCATCATTTCTGCAGTGTTTTTGAACCAGATCTGAGAGAGCCCTGCAGCCTGGATCTGCCCAAATCCCAAATATTGCCCTCTCAGGAAAACCTGGAGATATTAACCCTTAAGGACCAGAGCTCCTCAAAGGCTTACTTTCCCAACCTCTCCTGAGAGACCCTCCTGGACCTAGAGCAGCCTCAAAGAAAGGG
>NW_024841213.1:0-544 GCF_019175285.1 Sceloporus undulatus
GATGTGAACGTGAAGAGATATGTACCGGGGATTGCCAAGTCAGTTCCGTTAGAATTTCCGGTACAAGGGAAAACAATTGGGCGGCCTGGGAAAGAAAATGTTTTGCCTTTTTGACAAATGAGGTTTGAGCATGGGAAAAAGTTTGAATTGCCTTGTTCTCTTATTATACTCTGTAACAGAAATGCCTTAGTTCTAACAACATCACCATCCTGTGAATTGCTTTTGTATCTGAATAAAGCTTGCTATTTTACACTGGGTTCCTGAGTCAAAGACTGCCAGTACATTACATAGGTTCTCCCATGCCAGACAGGCGTGCCAAATAGCTACTGGATAGTAGGATGAAAGTTCTTGATTCCCCCCCCCCCTTCTGACAGATGTTGGGGAAAAAGCATTGGTCTTTCTTCCCATAGCCTTGAAGTATTTGAGGGTGGTTTTTTTTTTGCAAAGGATGGCTAAGTCACCACAACATGTAAAAACTGCACATTTTCAAGTAACTTGCACAGTTTAACTTGGAAGTGCACAACTTTATGAAGAAGAACTCCAA
>NW_024841213.1:554-1120 GCF_019175285.1 Sceloporus undulatus
AATAATAATAATAATAATAATAATAATAATAATAATAATAATAATAATAAGTCAAAACATTTATGGTTGGGTTGAACAAATTTATAAAAAACAGCAAACGAGTTTGATAATTAATGGAGAAAAATAAAAATTCAAAGGCACAAGGCACAAGGCAGGGTTGCCCCCTGTCCCCCCCCCCTTTTATTTATATTGGTTTTGGAAGTACTCACCAACTCTATTAGGGATGATGGAAATATAGAAGGAATCAAAATCAAAGGTAAAGAAGCTAAACTAAATGCTTACGCAGACGACTTAATCCTGGTCCTGTCAAATCCAATTGATCAGATAACGAATGTGAACAAAATTTTAGACCAGTTCGGGAACGTTTCCGGTCTATTGGTTAATAAGTAAAAAACGTCAATGCTGGTGATGAATTTAAATAAGATAGACCAAAATAAAGACCAAAAGAAGGTATTTGGGAATCTGGTTGACCACACAAAATGTGGATCTTTATAAAAAATAATTATGAAAATGTCTGGTAAAATATCAAAAATGACATAGCTAGATGGTATTTTTCATCCATTCAA
>NW_024841214.1:0-1120 GCF_019175285.1 Sceloporus undulatus
ATAATAATAATAATAATAATAATAATAATAATAATAATAGCTTTTGTGGGTTTTTTGGGCATGGCAATTAAATAATAAAGAACAAAATAATAAATATATAACAAATAATATGATATAATAAATAACAAATTAAGTCAAAGGCTTTCATGGCCGGCATCCATAGTTTTTTGTGGGTTTTTCGGGCTACATGGCTGTGCTCTAAAAGTTTCTTCCTGACGTTTCGCCAGCATCTGTGGCTGGCATCTTCATTGAATGCTGGCATGGAAGAATGGTGTGTGTGTGTGTGTGTGTGTATGTATGTGCGCATATATATATATATATATATATATATATATATATAAACTGCCCAGGGTCACACAGTGTAACACACACTGTACACACAGCATTCTCTGGAGATGCCAGCCACAGATACTGGCAAAATGTCAGGAAGAAACTCTTCTAGAACACGGCCACTTAGCCCCTAAAACCCACAAAAAACTATGGATGCCGGCCGTGGATGCCTTCGACTTCACAATAATAATAATACAGTGGACCCTTGTTATATGCTGGGGTTTGGTTCCAAGATCCCCCATGTATAACAAAATCCATGTATGCTCAAGTCCCATTAAATATAATGACATAGCAAAATGGTGTCCCTAATAAAAAATGGAACATCAAGGTAAATTTATACTTTTTTGGAACATTTTCGAACCGTATATGCTTGAATCCGTGTATAAAACCGTGTATAAGAAGGGCCGACTGTAATACAGTAGTAATTTTTATTTATATCCCGCCTCCCAAATGATCAAGGCAGGTCACAACCAAAATTACATCAATACAAATTACAGACATAGCAATTACATAATCCCCTTATCCTTCTTTCTCAAACATCCATGTAAGGAAACAACGACATTAAATACAAGTAATGTATCATAAAAGTAGTAATTGCTGGTGCAGGACATCTTGAGGCAGTTATTGGACAATCTGTATCGTGGGACCAGGCGATCGATCAATCAGGGAAGGTCTGTCGGGAGAGGTCTGTCTGTGACGTTTCTTTTAAAAAAGCCATCCAGAGTGGTAAATTTGACAGTCTCCTCCGACAGGCCGTTCCGTGATTTAGGAGCAGGTGATGAGAAGGCCC
>NW_024841215.1:0-398 GCF_019175285.1 Sceloporus undulatus
CAACAACAACAACAACAACAACAACAACATCCATTGATGTGTTTTGCTAATAAAGACTTGTCTATATACAAATTTCCAGAACAATTAAAGATATTTTGGATCAGCTTGTTCCAACTTCAGTGAGCACACAACAACAAAGGGGTTAACACAAAAATCTATGATCTCCAGCAACACACAGTCATAGAATCATAGAATCATAGGTGTTTATCAGACGAGCTCTTAAAGAGATACTATTCCAGTGTGACTCCTCTAGCTGCCTCCTGTTGCATGCTGGGATTGGCAGTTTTAAGGAGGGGTATTTAGAATTCTCAGGCAGAGAAGTTCAGCTCCTTAAAACTGCCAATCCCAGCATGCAACAGGAGGCTGCTAGAGGAGTCACACTGGAATAGTAGCTCTTT
>NW_024841215.1:498-1120 GCF_019175285.1 Sceloporus undulatus
GAGGTTGGGAAAGGGAGCAGAGAAAGCCCCGCCCCCAGAGGGTGGAAGCTCCGCCCCTGGCATGCGGCCCCACCCCTGGAGGGTGGAAGCTCCACCCCTTTCGGCCCCCCAGTTGTCTCAGGGACAGCAACCCGGCCCCCGGCTCAAAAAGGTTGCCTACCCCTGACCTTAAGGCTGCCATAAGTCAGAAAGGACTTGAAGGCACACAAGAACAACAAGAGCAACAACAACAACAACAACAACAACAACAACATCCATTGATGTGTTTTGCTAATAAAGACTTGTCTATATACAAATTTCCAGAACAATTAAAGATATTTTGGATCAGCTTGTTCCAACTTCAGTGAGCACACAACAACAAAGGGGTTAACACAAAAATCTATGATCTCCAGCAACACACAGTCATAGAATCATAGAATCATAGGTGTTTATCAGACGAGCTCTTAAAGAGATACTATTCCAGTGTGACTCCTCTAGCTGCCTCCTGTTGCATGCTGGGATTGGCAGTTTTAAGGAGGGGTATTTAGAATTCTCAGGCAGAGAAGTTCAGCTCCTTAAAACTGCCAATCCCAGCATGCAACAGGAGGCTGCTAGAGGAGTCACACTGGAATAGTAGCTCTTT
>NW_024841216.1:0-1120 GCF_019175285.1 Sceloporus undulatus
GACTTCCGGTGCTACGGCGGGAGTGAGAAGCCTCCTCTTTATACCGCTCTGAGAGGAGACTTGCAGATCCCAGGTTTAAAAGTAAGTTTACAACGCTAGAAACTTTTCAAGGAGCTCCCCAGTAAGGGGAGAAGAAGAGGGGCTCAGCGTTGCCTCCACTACTCTATAACGCCCAGCGAAGCGGCAAGGAAAGCGGCCAGCTTGGGGACGCAAAGAGAAATGGAGGTTTGAGCTAGCCAGTACCGGGATCTTGCAGCCGCGACGCGGCAGAAGCACCGCCGTCACTGCCTTTGATTCACAAATTCCGCATCTTTATTTAGTGACTCTGTCTCTGTGGAGATCTAACCCTTTTCTTTAAATCCTAATACGGCATTATACACTCTCCAATTTGTCGGACGCCACGAGAGAACAGAGAGAGGGAGAACGGGGAACGGAGCTTCAGTTTAAACAGGTCCCCTTGAAGAAGCGGCTTCTCCCTCTCTCCCCCGCGCTGGATTGAGACTTGGCAAAGGCTTAGAGCTTTGCTAAGAGCGCTGTTTGAGCTACCTTCATTCCCCTGCCCTTTATTAAGGCAGAATTTAGAGTGGATTTTATTTTCTTGTTCTATATTTTCTCTCTCTTTGGGAAAAAAAAAAACACTGCTCTGTTGGATACTCAGCTGAAAAGGATTGATTTAAGGGGAGGCGTCCCGTTCGCCATTTTGCCACGGAGAAACCGGAGCAGCACTTTCCCCTGGGATTATAAAACACTACTTGGAGTTCCCTGCTTTTGGACTGAGGGTGAGAAAAATGAAACTTCTGGAGACGTAGGAAGCTATCTTTGCAGCGCCTTGTTGACTACTGATAAGAAGGATTAACCTGGATTGTGTTGCAACGAAGCTGGGAAATCTACTCCAGACAAGATCTGGCGCACGTGTCGAGAAACGCTGCAAGAGCCTGCTGTTACTGAAACCCACTGTGGAGAGTGAGACATAAGAGGGAGAAAACACTTGCCTTTCAGCTACTCTGTATTCAGCTTCCTCAACATTTGGACAGAAGAGGGACTACAAAATTGCAACTCTGTATCTAATTTTTCGATTTGTCCCTACAACAGTAACATAGGGAATGTAACTTGCTTTTTA
>NW_024841217.1:0-1120 GCF_019175285.1 Sceloporus undulatus
TAAACAATCCTAATAACTGTGGTGCGTTACAGAGCGCCGAAAAGCGGCGCTCTGCCTGCGCCGTCATTAGCTGTGCCTAGGGATGCCATAACCCGGCTGCAGGCGTGCCACACCCGCTTTTGGTGGTGCTGGCACGGTCACGGTCCGGTTTCATGCCAAAAGCGGGTCTGCCCCGCCTGAAGCCACCTCTGCCCCCGCACACACCTTCCTTATGGCCGCGGCTGCTCATGCAGCCGGCCGGCCACCCACTTCTGCGTTGGCCTCCTCCTCCTCTGCCTCCTCCTTCTCCTCCACCCCCTGCGTGCTCCCTCTGGCCACCAGCCACCCTTTTCCAGCCTCCTCCTCCCCCAGCACATCCCCCTGGCCTTCAGGGCTGTGTGCGGCTGGCTGGCTGGCCGGCCACCCACCTCCTCCTCTGCAATCGCGCCGAGCAGTTGCCCAGGGGCAGCCAGCGGAAGCGCGCGATTTGCCCGCTTGCCTGCCTGGGCCCTGGCCGCATGCCGGCCTCAAAAGGGAGCTGGTCCCTTTAAGGAGGCAGAGCCTCAGAAGGGGGGGAGGAGGAGGCGGAGCCACCCACAGAGCTAATGAGGAGGACTTCCTCCTCCTCCTGAGGCTGGGGCTGAACAGCCCGCCCCTTCTCCAGGCCAGAGCCTGTGAGAGCTGGCAGGGGGCGGGGCTGTCCCAGCCCCAGTCTGCCCCCATTGACCAGCCAGGCTCAGGAGGAGGAGCTGCAGCCAGAAAGGGCCATTTCCTTTGCCCTTTTTTGGCGCGGAGGAGGAGGATGAAGGGGAGGAGGAGGTGAGTGGCCATGCTTTTTATTTTTTAAAGTGCATTTTTCTCAAGTGCCTTTTCTGTGTGTTTTTGGTGCTTGTAATGCTAACAAGTCTCCCTTGTTTTGTCAATGATAGTGTGGTGATGATGATGCAATAAGCCTCTGAAATGTGCAAGAGGCCATATTAAGTAAAGCCATGTGAAATGCTCAAATGTGCTGTTGTATGTGTTTTGGAATGGAGGGGGGGTGATTTGGCCAGAAAGAGGAGTACATTTCTGCCATCTGTCCTCCATTTTGATCATGCCTAAGAAACATGCATTTATATTAACATTTTTTAAAAAATCATCA
>NW_024841218.1:0-1120 GCF_019175285.1 Sceloporus undulatus
GCCCGTCTCGGAGAGTCGGGACGCGGGCGATCACGGCGGGACTCACGGTGAGACTTCCGAGAAAGGGAGGCCTCGTCCGGGCGCTTCCTGGAAGGGGAGCTTGAGTGAGAGCTGGGCTTGGAAGTTGGCTTGGACTTCTTAGCCGAAGAAGACGAAGTCGCCTCCGGGGCCGGTGGCTGCCTCTTCTTGGCAGACTTGTGACGCGGCGGCGCATCCGGAGGGAAGAACTGGATCGGGGACTCCGAGATGGTAGCCGTACGGCCAGCACGATCGTCGGTACGGGCGGCGGAATCCCTCGAGCCCGAGGGTTCCTCGGAGACGGTGCCTCCCGGTACGGGGTCCTCCGACCCAGCCCGTCTAGATGGGTCCGACAATCCAGACTTCGACTTAGACCTCTTGGTAGAAGATCCCGAGGAGGTCTTTTTCTCCGAAGCCGACCGAGCCGTCCCCGATGTCTCGGAAGGGGCTCCTTCCTTGCGGCTGGGAGCAGTGTCAGAGCCCTTTGACCCCGGTAGGCGGGGGTGCTTAGGGACCTTGGAAGCGGCACCGCGGGCCGGCGGGCGAGAAGCGTCCAAACTCCCCATGTCTTGGGAAGTAGAGGGGGGCGCACTCGAAGGGCCACCACGAGCCTGGACAGCCGGAGCAGAGGCCGAAGGTGCTGAAGCAGGGCGAGGGTCCCCCTCCCTGATCTTGCCCTGGGCAATAGCGGACGTCAGCCGCGACTCCCGATTCTTGCGGGCTTGGGAGGACATAGACTTACAGAGGCTGCAGACCCTGGGGTCGTGGTCCCGGCCCAAGCAGAAGAGGCAAGAAGAATGAGGGTCCTGAACAGGAACCTTTCCACTACAGATATCGCATTTCTTGAAAGGAGGAGACATTATGCGAGTCCAGAACGAGGTCCAAAGACGAAGTCAAACGGTCCGAGGTCAGGTAGGAAGGAGAAGACGGGAAGCCGAAAAAACAGTCCGAGTCAAAGTACCAGTGAAATCCGAAAGAGCAAGAGCGAAGTTCCAAGCAGCCACTAGCGGAAAAAAGGAACTGGGGAAAGAGCGGGAAGGCAGGGGCCTTATAACGGATGGGCGGGGTTACCGCCAAAAAGTTTCAATATGTTGCAGAGTTA
>NW_024841219.1:0-1120 GCF_019175285.1 Sceloporus undulatus
GGAAAGGGGATTGCAGCAGGAGGGCAGGGAGAGGTCTGAGAAGCTGACCTTTGGGTGGGACTTCAAAATGGAAACATGGGTCTGAAAACAGAGTGGGAAGAACCGTTGCTTAAGAAACTAACCAAATTAGATGACAAACCTCTGAACAAATCTGTCCAAGAAAATCACATGATAAAGTTGCCTTAGGGCCACCATAAGTCAGAAATGACTTGAATGCACCCAACCATAACAACATCAAAAAGGGGTGGAGAGTTGGGTTGTATCTGCATTGCAGAATTAAAAGCAATTTGACACTACTTTAACTTCCATGATGCTATCCTTCAAAATCCTAAGATTTGTAGTTTGGTGAAGTATTCAGCCTGGTCTGCCAGAAAGCTCTAGTGCCTCACTAAACAATATTACTATTGTTGTTGTTTATTTGTGCAGCGCCATAAGTTTACATCTCAGGATTCTACAGGACAGAGTCGTGGAAGTGGTATCAAACTGCTTTAATTCTGTAGTGTGGATACTCCTTGGTCATCACAAGAAAGGGGATATTGTATCAGATGAACTTGGTCCAGTTTTGCAGTGCTCTTATGTTATGCTGTTAAGCCAATACGCAAATGTGGAATAAATGAGGAAATGGCATCCAGAAGTTACTTCTGTGGATGTCATAGCAGAAGGATCATTTTATCAGCATCCAACTCCTATTGATGGGACTAGTAGTGCTGTTGTCAACAATAGCAACACCAGGTACTCAATGGTTTTGAACAGGCCTTACCATGATGATAAGTCACAGTTATAGGGAAAGGATGGGGCATAAATAAAGTGTTTGATTCATATAGTTTCTACACTGCAGCTGTATGCATTTGTCAATAGCCACGTTTATGTGGCAGTAAGGGAAATGCACATTACATACATTATGTTACCAGTGTGGGCTCAAAAACAACAACCTGACACACACTACTAGGAGGAGAGAAGAAACCATTGCCACCTTGAACTCAAATAACTTCTCCTCTTCATCCCTTCTGCATCAGCTCCACATGGCAAAGGTAAACCAGCTTGAGAGCAGCTTAATGGCTCTCTGTTGCTACAGACTGCAATCTTCTGAAGTTGCTCCAAAAGTATTTGAAATGCACCT
>NW_024841220.1:0-1120 GCF_019175285.1 Sceloporus undulatus
CCACAAAATATAGGACACCCAAGAAAAATGGAGGATATGACGAAACAAAAGCTCAACACATATAATAGAAATATAAATTCATGCTTCTCCGCCGTGCTCAGAATAGAAGCCATTTGAGAATGCCTCCTGGACAGAAGGCAGAAGTTTAGGATATGTCCTGAAAAAGGAGGACTTTTGGTCACCCTGTTCCTGTGGTGGTCAGTGAGCAGTTTCCCAGACAAAGTCCTAACACCAGAAGGGTGATCCTCCAAGATGCTGAGAGCCCATAAACTTCCACTGCTGTGGGTAGAACTGCTGGGGCTGCAGCATAACAGCATCTGGAAAATCAGTATGCAAAATGATCTTATAGCGCCATTGGGACAGCAGCAGCACAGCAGGGCCACTCATTTTTCCAGATACTGATAGAATTCAAAGACCTAGCCATGTTAGTCTGGAAAATCAGCATGCAAAGGGATCTTTTAGCTATCAAAGGGATCTGAAATAAAGAAGTTGGTAGCATGTGCTTTCATAGACTTTGGCTGCATCCACACTGCAGAAATAATCTGGTTTAACCCCACTTTTTGTCTGCCCTGGCTCACTGTTATGAAATCCTAGGAATTGTACCTTTGCTCTGGTGCAACAACCAGCTCCCATTCCCAGAATTCACTGGCAGTTAAAGTGGGGTCAGATCGGATTATTTCTGCAGTGCATATACAGGCGAAACAAACAAATGGGAGTCGTTTCCAGAGATGACATTGGTCCAAAACACATGGCACAAATAATCAAGTTTGAGTGCTTTAACAGCCCTGGCTCATTGCTAGGGTATTCTGGAATTTGTAGTTTTGTGAGACCTTGAGCCTTCTCTGTCAGAGAGCTCTGGGGCCACAATAAACTACAGTTCCCAGGATTCCCCAGCACTGAGCCAGGGTGTTCAAGTGGTCTCAAAGTCAAACTGGATTATTTCTGCTGTATGTTTTGGTCCTTTGTCTACTTCCTCAGATGCATTTGGTGGAGTGGAAGTAGGCACAAATGTATGAAAGCTCATACCACCTGCTTCTCAGTTAGTCTCGAAGGTGCTACAAGATCCCCTGCATACTGATTTTCCAGGCTAACATGGGTATGTCTTTGAAATCTACCAGTA
>NW_024841221.1:0-1120 GCF_019175285.1 Sceloporus undulatus
AATTTTTAAATTTTTATTATGATTCTTATTTTTATTATAATTCTTACTTTTTTCCCTTTGTATATTTTATTATAAGTTGTGTTTTTATTATAATTTTATAATTTTATTATAATTCTTATTTTCTCCCTTCGTGTCCTTAGGAATTGCCTTCAGATCATTCATTCTTCAGTTCTTTTTTCCCCCCAAGAAATTTTGATCTTTTTAGTTAATGTACGCAGTTATAAAATGGAAATAAAAGCCAGATCTTATAGAGGAGAAAAATAAAGACTATTATTTTTCAACAGAATTCATGAATGAAGAAGCAGAAACCTGTCCTTTTTTATTAATTCCCAAAATAAAAATTTAAAAATCACTGCTTTATTGGTAGATGAAGGTCCAGGATATTCATCTGTTTTTGGTTTGTTTTTAAAGCTTTTACCTTTAGTTTTTGGAGTGGTTTATTTTTTTTATTTTTTTTTGCATTGCAAAAAAAGTCTGAAAATTGAAAAAAGCAGTTTTTAAAGCTTTTGCATATTTTCTATTGCTTTAACTTAATTTTCTATTGCTCATTTTAATTGCTTTTTTTTACTGTAAAGCTTTTTCTTAATCTTGCGAGCAGCCTTGGGTCCCTTCCTGGGGGAGAAAGGCGGCATAAAAATGAAATGAAACAAATAAACAAACAAACAAATTATTCTCCCCTTGGAAGGCTTCCCTAAAAATTAAATTAAAAGCAAATTTTCAGTATCCTTTATTCACTAACTACTGTATTTGTAAATGTATAAAAACTTCACTCTGGATTTGCTGAGTTTCTTCTTTTTTAAGTTCAAAATTTTGGGGACCATAGCAAAATTATTCATAAAGAAGGCAGGACTATATTCCCTGGGAAGAGATTAATTATTTAAAGTGAGAGAGACCGACACAACATTTCTGCCGAAGGAACGAACGAATGAATGAATGAATGAATGAATGAGTGGAAATACTGTCTCCATTTATTCCTTTGTTTAAACTCAGAAATGCATCTTCTTGCCTTGACAGCGAATGTCCTATAGATCCCTGCTTTCCAAAGACTATTTTAACCATGTGCATTCAAAGCTAAAATCAAGCCCTTTTTCCTCCTCTCCATTTAACCTCTCGTTGTGCC
>NW_024841222.1:0-1120 GCF_019175285.1 Sceloporus undulatus
GGACTGAGGCCTTGTGTTAGGCCTTTTTCCAAAGATGTCAGCGGGTTAATAATTACTGAAGCCATCTCTTTGGGAGATCAGTGATTACACCGCGCGGCAGGGAGGGACAGTCGCTTAGCAACGGCGCGTTGTCCCCAGAGACCTGCTGTCTTTTTCATTTCCTTCCCCCTTTATCTCTCCCTCTCTTTATTCTTTTGCAAACCTCTCCATCATTTTCCCCAGCGTCTTGAAACACAATAAAACAAGAGAAGCCACGACGGCGCAACAATCGCTCTTCACAAGCAAATAGGTTAACACAATAAAGCCGTCTCACCCGAGCGAAGAATGCCATTCGCCGTCTGGGGCTTGCACCACGTTCAGCTGACAGGAATCGCCTTGTGATTGAATTACCGAAATATTGGCGTTTGCGCCATTTGCGCAGACTTCTTAGAGAAGGCAAATGATGGAGGGGGAAATATAATAACATTATTGCTTTCATTTTTTCCGTGCAGAATAAACTCCACCACTTTTAGTTAAGGTTGACCATAGAGTTGCCCTGGAGGAGCTACAAAGGCCTAACAGAGTGTCCCCTCTAGGAATCTCTGGGCCTTTCAGAGCCACTTTTAGTTAAGGCTGACCATAGAGTTGCCCTGGAGGACTTAGAGATTCCTAGAGAGGACATCGTTAATAAATCCCTTTTTATATCTCTTTCCATGGCTGTTTCCGCAATAGCTCAGCCGCAAGGAGGAGATTTCGCACTTGCACCCTTGGTCGAATTGAATCACAAGAAAGGCGACCGATGAGAAACGCTTTCTCTTCTGCAAAATTAATGCAAAAGTCCATTTTGCAAAATCAAAATCAAAATCAAAATGATCCAAATAAATACCAAGATTAAATTGCAAGACTGACTGAAGTCCAGATCCTTAAGCGGAATTAGTGCAAGAACGTAATAATAACAATAATAATAATAATAATAATAATAAATATGCATGTCGGAATAATAATGATAATAAATATGCATGTCGGTTTGCAGAAAGAATAGTGCAAAATAAAAATAAAACTATGCATGGTTAGCAGAAAGCATAGTGAAATAATAATAATAATAATAATAATAATAATAATAATGCATGTTGGTTTGCAG
>NW_024841223.1:0-1120 GCF_019175285.1 Sceloporus undulatus
CCCCCCCCCCCCAATCTTCTACGTTCTTGCTCAGGTCCTGCAGGCTCAGGCTTATGACTCCCTGATCTGGTATGCAGTCTTCCTCTCTTCCTACTTCGCTCCACCTTGCCTAGCATTATTGTCTTTTCTAATGAGTTGTGCCTTGTCGTAATATGGCCTATGTATGATAATCTCAATTTAGTCATATTGGGCTCAGTCCAGACAGGCGTGATAGGGTGCCCTTGTCATGTGCAAGGCGCGGCGCTTCTAGACGCCCCTCGGACATGACGAGAGCTTCAAAAGTGCTGCGCCCTGTACAGATGGGTGCCGCCATCATTATGTGACAGCGTCCACACGTTGTGGCACTATTGTGACATTGCGAGTGCGCCATTGGCGCATTGCAGCGTCATAATAGCGCCGCAAGAAGAACCCACTTTTTGCGGGTTCTTTTTGGTCTGTGGGGAAGTCCCATGATCTGGAGACTGCGGCTTCCCCATGGACCAAAGCTGGGTGCTGGGAGACCATCCTTTTTGGACGGTCTGTCCCACGCCTTGGTTTCCAGGGAGAGCTCTGGCTTGGTCTGTTTGTCTTTTTAACTGTCCATGCTATCATCAGCACTCTGTTCTATCCTAATTTGCTTAAAACCTATATTTTCTGTTCTATAGTTCAGATCTTGAGGTTTCCATCACTCCTTACTTGCAGAAGCACCCTGCTGTGTAGATTAGGAACACCTTCATCCCCTCCATCAGAACATGTCTGCAACTGAGGCTCCATTTCATGCTCCCCAGCAAGTGATACATAGAAGCAACTGCCTCTGATACCAGAGGAGACACACAGCCATCCTAACTAGTAGCCACTGATGAGCTCATATTCCATGAACTTAGGGGATGTTCCCACTTAAGATTTGAAACAATTTAAAATACAACGTTTTTAATAAAATCGATTCAAAATAACACTGTTCTTATCCCACTATCCGAATCGCTTTATTCATCGTTCCCAACTGGTTATTTAAATCGATGTTTTTACCTGCAAGCGTTCCTACTTGGCATGAAATCGGTGTTTAAATAAAGCGATTCTTCTCCTCCATACCTTATTTGGAGGAGAAGAATCGCTTTATTTAAACACCGATTTCATGCCAAGT
>NW_024841224.1:0-510 GCF_019175285.1 Sceloporus undulatus
ACAAATGCTACCCATAGAGCCAGACCCTACTATAGGCTCAGAACCTCTGATGTTTCCTATAATGTTTGGACTGAAGCCTGGGACAGATTCACCATCCCACTAGGACCATAACATTTTTATTTTATTTATACCCCACCTTTCTTCCAGTGTGGGACCCAAGGTAGCATATAAAAATGCTAAAAACATTAAAAGAAAAAAGCCTGACAGTAAAAAGTTAAACACACAATGGAAAATACTGGCTGGAATTCTGTATGTCCTGCTTAACCACATAACTACCTTAGTTGCATTGCTAAGTAGTATCCTTCAGCCCACTCACCTCCAACTTACTTTACTGGGCATCAGATGCATGGACAGAAGGAGATCCATTCTGGTGGTGATCAGGGCACAGGGGGATGATATTTCCACCCCTTTGCTGTTAGTCAATGAGGCTGCAACAAGAAAGTATGACAAGTGTATTGCTTCTGATTGTCGCAGTCTTGCTGGTTGATGGGAGAAAGGTGGAAACTTCAT
>NW_024841224.1:610-1120 GCF_019175285.1 Sceloporus undulatus
ACAAATGCTACCCATAGAGCCAGACCCTACTATAGGCTCAGAACCTCTGATGTTTCCTATAATGTTTGGACTGAAGCCTGGGACAGATTCACCATCCCACTAGGACCATAACATTTTTATTTTATTTATACCCCACCTTTCTTCCAGTGTGGGACCCAAGGTAGCATATAAAAATGCTAAAAACATTAAAAGAAAAAAGCCTGACAGTAAAAAGTTAAACACACAATGGAAAATACTGGCTGGAATTCTGTATGTCCTGCTTAACCACATAACTACCTTAGTTGCATTGCTAAGTAGTATCCTTCAGCCCACTCACCTCCAACTTACTTTACTGGGCATCAGATGCATGGACAGAAGGAGATCCATTCTGGTGGTGATCAGGGCACAGGGGGATGATATTTCCACCCCTTTGCTGTTAGTCAATGAGGCTGCAACAAGAAAGTATGACAAGTGTATTGCTTCTGATTGTCGCAGTCTTGCTGGTTGATGGGAGAAAGGTGGAAACTTCAT
>NW_024841225.1:0-323 GCF_019175285.1 Sceloporus undulatus
ACATCATCATCATCATCATCATCATCATCATCATCATCATCATCATCATCATCATCTTTATTTCTACCCTGCCTTTCCACAAATGTGATCAAGGCGGCTTACAAAAATACAGTTAAAACATCAGTGTATAAAAATTTAAAAAGACATTACAAGGGGATATAAACAGGAAATGAAACATATCACGTTCATCAGGGGCTGAATAAGCGACAATATTTACAATAATTACAATAATGTGGGGTCAAGAAAACAGAAAACAAGGGGTAGAAAAAAGAAGAACACTATTAGCTAAGGTGAAAAAGCCAGCTGAAATAAGTATGTTTTTA
>NW_024841225.1:423-697 GCF_019175285.1 Sceloporus undulatus
TTAGGGACCTCTAACAGATTTGTCCCAGATGATCTGAGTGTGCGGGGCGGATTATACAGGGAGAGACGGTCCTCTAAGTACCCTGGGCCCAAGCCATTTAGGGCTTTATAGGTCAAAACCAACACCTTGTATTGAATGAAATGAATTGCTTTAAATAGAATTGGTTCCTGCATTTCCCCCCCATCCGCTTTACTGCATGTCATATAAACTAATTCTGATCCATGTTTGGTTTCCATTTGCACTGAAGCGATTCATTTAAAACCAAATTGTAAAA
>NW_024841225.1:797-1120 GCF_019175285.1 Sceloporus undulatus
ACATCATCATCATCATCATCATCATCATCATCATCATCATCATCATCATCATCATCTTTATTTCTACCCTGCCTTTCCACAAATGTGATCAAGGCGGCTTACAAAAATACAGTTAAAACATCAGTGTATAAAAATTTAAAAAGACATTACAAGGGGATATAAACAGGAAATGAAACATATCACGTTCATCAGGGGCTGAATAAGCGACAATATTTACAATAATTACAATAATGTGGGGTCAAGAAAACAGAAAACAAGGGGTAGAAAAAAGAAGAACACTATTAGCTAAGGTGAAAAAGCCAGCTGAAATAAGTATGTTTTTA
>NW_024841226.1:0-1120 GCF_019175285.1 Sceloporus undulatus
GTGGATTCCAGCCAATCAGGGCCAGGGATGGTGGGAGGGACTGGGATTCCAGCCAATCAGGGCCAGGGATGGTGAGAGGGAGTGGATTCCAGCCAATCAGGGCCAGGGATGGTGGCAGGGACTGGGACTGCAGCCAGTAGCAACCCTCATAGTGTCCTCAGGAGGCAATCATGTGTAAAATACATACCATAAAACATCACAAAGTATAAATATTCCAATTACAGTAATCTCAGGGCAGTTATGCTGTTATGACCGGAAGTAAACATATATACAATTATAATTATATATACATGCTGATGTTGACCAGAACGTGGGGGGTGTATTCATGTGCATATTTCTCCATGCATTTGATTATGTTTAAATTGTATGCAAGTAGAAGAGTATATATATAAATGTGATATATATATATTTGATCCAATATATGTGTGTACATGTGCTTTCTCTCTCTCTCTGTCTATGTTTAAATAAGTGTCCATACACATGCACACATTCAGACAGATATCTATGGGTATGTATAGATGTATCTATGGGTGTTGTATGCAAGAGCTATAATCTTGAAACATTCCATGTGTGTGTGTCACCTCTTATCACCTCTTTTGTTTAGAGATGTCTTTGAAGTTTTGTTAAATAACATTAGAAGCAATGTGGACATTAAGGGAGTGAAGATTAAGAATTATGTTTATAAAGCCAGAGCATTTGCCAACTATGTCATTTGCTTCTTAGATAAACCACTTAATAGCACTTTTGCTCTCAATTATACTCTGGAGGCATTTGCTGAAATATCGGGGTTAAAGGTGAATCAAAACAAAACTGTGTTTATTACGAAGAATTTAAACCAAGAAGAACAACTGCAGTTAAGTAATCTATCGGGGTATAGAGTCGTTAATAAAGCTAAATATCTGGGAATATACTTAACGACCAAAAACATTGACTTGTTCCACAACAACTATGGAAGACTATGGAATGAAGTAACAAAGGATATGTCTGCATGGTCCAAATTGCACCTCTCATTTTATGGGAGAATAGCAACATTAGAAACGAATATCCTTCCCCCATTTTCTGTACTTATTTCAGAACATACCAATTATAGCCGAAGACAAACACTTTGCAATCTGGCAAA
>NW_024841227.1:0-1120 GCF_019175285.1 Sceloporus undulatus
AAAAAAAGCATGAGTGGCCTGTGCTTCCATATGTCTGGGTCTTTCCCCTGTTGAAAGACAGATGTGGCTTCTTCCATTGGGGGAACAGAATGACGGTTCTCTTGTGGAGGAAATGTTTCCTTTTCCCCTGCAGCTAAGGCCCAGAAGCATGGGGAGAGCAAATGGGCATTCCCTGTGGGTCTGATTCCATTGCTTTTTTGGAATGAACACCTGAAATGGAGACAATGAATTGCTTTGTCCATTGGGGCTGGTCATTGAACAAATGTTGACTGAAAAGAGCCATGCTTGGTGCCTATCCAGGGATCAGCACTTCCTATGCTATGTGTGTCCGCTATGATGGAGTGGAAGTGGAGGAGACATATTGTGATGCGTTGACTCGTCCTGAACCCACTCATGAATTCTGTGCTGGCAGAGACTGCCAACCTAGGTAAGTAGAATGAACCAACTCCGGAGGAGATTTGCAAAAGTTAATTAATGCTGTACTTCATTTGAGCCATCTTATCCTAAAAATATTTTCTCAGATAAATTCTATCGATGGTGAAAATGCTTATTTAAACATTTATTATATTGTTTAATGTTTATATAGTCAATATTAAGTAACCAAATTCAATTTGCAGTAAGTTTTAAAAAAAGGAAAAGGGGTTTCAGTTAAAGTGGGGCTACTTGGTAAACATTCCCTTGATGTACAGATTAGACAAACAGAACACTCTGTTTATTTACAACTTCCTTAGATCCTGTTTGTCAGGGACGTAGCCAAGGGGGGGATCTTGGGGTCCGGACCCCCCCTTCCATTAGAAAAATGAATGGTGTGTGCTGCTGCACCGCTGCACCCAAGCCCCATTATAATGGTGGCACTTAGTCTGGACTCCCCCTTCCTAAAATCCTGTCTACGTCCCTGTGTTTGTAATGTTTATACGTCATATGTAATAAAATGTTTGACTTGACTTATGATGCAGTCATGCCATTATGCACTTTTGTAATTCAGTTTCAGTCCTGAATCATTATGGAGTTTATTTTCCTAGTCGTACCTTTTACATGCATTTTCCCTGCTACTAATATCTTTTCCTATGAAATAACAAGTGAAGCAATACAGCTTATTTCCTATTACTGCATATTTCCA
>NW_024841228.1:0-1120 GCF_019175285.1 Sceloporus undulatus
CCCAGAGACACACCAACTGCCATGCTTAGATTGGAAACCAACATGCTTAGTATAGAAAGCCTTATAGATAAGAGAATTTTATGTTACTGGCTTAAAGTTCAGAAGATGGATAATAATAGACTTCCAAAGAAATGTTTGATAGAATTGAATAACCGCATGCTCAATAAGAACTGGGTACATCAGGCTGCACAATTAATTATCAAATATGGAATTTGATTAGCTGAAATTAATGAACTCCAACTGGAAGCACAGATAGTCTATTAAGAACATAATAAGTGAAACATCGATACAAAAAGATCTCCATACTGCTTATCTGTCCTCATGTGCCCCCCTATACTATAAACTCAAGAAGTTTTGTATTTTTCCAGATTATTTTGTTAGTTTAACATTTGCAAATTTACGGAAAGCTTTTACCGAATTAAGATTAAATATGATGGATACAGCATACAGAGATGGAAGATATAGAGGTATTCCTCCAAAAGAACGTACTTGTATATATGGTTGTCAAGAGGTAGAGGACCTTGTTCATTATATGTTATTTTGTCCTCTCTACCAAGAACCAAGAGAAAGGTTTATTACACCTATAATAGAAACCAGCCCCAGTCAAAATCCACAGGATATAATTTTTTATCTTCTATTGGACCTGAATAAATATGTAACCTGGAAAGTAGCTTTGTTTGCCTTAGCAGCTAAAAAAATCAGGAATAAGTATATACCAGGGATAGCCATAAACTGTAAAGGTGATGACTATATTTGACAAAATTTTAATGCATAATGACAATTGTTGCTTGTTTGTTTAGAAATTCTATACTAGATACAAGATACCTGCATTTTAGATATAATTTCCATGTATTTTTATATTGATATATTGTTGTATGTATTGTTATATTGTTGTGCTGTGCAATGACCTTTGGTCAAAAGCAATAAAGTTTGATTTGATTTGTGTGTAAAACTCACTGCTTTTTCCCCATCATCTTTTAGAGGCACAGATACTTTCTGCATTTCTTTATGCCACTGCCATTGTAGTTGCTGTGTTACTTTCTCAGAAGGTTTACTGTAAAAAAAAACAACACACACCTCAAAATGTAATGTGAAAGCCACAGGCAATGCAACAAGCAAC
>NW_024841229.1:0-1120 GCF_019175285.1 Sceloporus undulatus
TATGATAGCCCTGTTTAAATACTTGAAGGGATGTCATATTGAGGAGGGAGCTAGCTTGTTTTCTGCTGCTCCAGAGACTAGGACCCGGAGCAATAGATGCAAGCTACAGGAAAAGAGATTCCACCTCAACATTCCTGACAGTAATTGCTGTTCGACAGTGGAACAAACTCCCTCAGAGTGTAGTGAAGTCTCCTTCCTTAGAGATCTTTAAACAGAGGCTGGGTGTCCATGTGTCAGGGATGCTTTAATTTAGATTTCCTGCATGGCAGAGGGTTGTACTGGATGGCCCTTGTGGTCTCTTCCAACTCTATGATTCTATGATTTCTGCCTTCCTGTAGCTCAACTTTGAGCTTTGTATGAAGTATCCAGCTTTGTAAGGTGGCAGGCACTGGGACTATAGACATGGTGAAACTGTGCTGCCTTAACCCAACATAGTATATCAGTGGTGGATGTTACGTCAGTGGTACGGTAAATCTGTTGCATGTTTTAACCTGAAATTTAAAGGAACCGTCCAAGATCTGAACCTGTTTTGAGGATAGAGTTGAATGCTTGGACAGCTCCATTAAAGCCCAAAGCAGGCTCATAGTTCCACTGAAAAGGAAGTCACTAGCTGCCACAGTTATGGTCTCTCCTTGAAGGACTGGGGTCTATACCTGGCATCTGTGGGCATAATCAGAGCCTTGCTGATGTTTGTCCTATGACAAGAGCCGTCAGATCTCAGGACACTAACTGAAGTGTCAGAAAATTACTGTGCTTCCAAGTCTCCAGGTGTAGAGACAAATGTCAAGGCAAGTAGCAGTGGAGGAGGAGAAAGTTTGGAGTATTTCTTCTGTGCATATGCGAGATGGATTTAAAGTCTAGATACCTATCTTTCCCCTGACACCAGTATGTGTGTTGCACTTGCATAGTGTCAGCACACCAAAATGTGAGAAGCAAAGGGGTGGGTGGGAGATAGGTATCTAGACTTTAAAGCCATCTTGCATATACACAAAAGAAATACTCCAAACTTGGGTTTGTACACTTGCCTATGGCATCACAAGGGCCCACTCCCAGTCTTAGATTTTGATGTGAGATACCAAGAAATGGGATTCTACTGACCTGAATGCTGCCATTTGGAACA
>NW_024841230.1:0-1120 GCF_019175285.1 Sceloporus undulatus
TACATGGAAGAAACATTCTATATATATCTGAATGGGAGAAGTATTCTATGTATTCCTGCAAGGGAGAAACATACGATGTATCCCAGCATAGGAGAATGTTTCTATGTATTCCAGCATAGGAGATTGATTGCATGTATCCCACTTGGAGAAGCATTCTATGTATTCCTGCATGGGATAACCATTCTATGTATTCCTACATGGCAGAATCACTCTTTCTATTCCTACATGGAAGAATCATTCTATGTATTCCTGCATGGGAGACTTAATCAAGATATTCCTAAACAGGAGAAGCATTCTATGTATTCCTGCAAGGGGGAAACATTCGATGTATCCCAGCATAAGAGAATGATTCTATGTATCCCAGTATGGGAGACTCATTCTATGTATTCCTACATGGCTGAATCATTCTTTCTATTCGTACATGGCAGAATCATCCAAGTATTGCTGCATGGGAGAAACATTCTATATATCTGAATGGGAGAAATATTCTATATATTCCTGCAAGGGAGAAACATTCGATGTATCCCAGCATAGTAGAATGATTCTATGTATCCTAGCATCGGATAATGATTCTATGTATTCCTCCATGGCTGAATCATTCTTTCTATTCCTACATGGCAAAATCATTCTATGTATTCCTGCAAGGGAGAAACATTCGATGTATACCAGCATAGCAGAATGATTCTATGTATCCCACTATGGGAGAATCATTCTATGTGTTCCTACATTGCAGAATGATTCTATGAATTCCAGAGTGGGATACTTAAACAATATATTCCTGCATGGGAGAACCATTCTATGCATTCTTACATGGCTGAATCATTCTTTCTATTCCTACATGGCAGAATCATTCTATGTATTACTGCATGGGAGACTTAATCAAGATATTCCTACATAGGAGAAGCATTCTATGTATTCCTAAATGGCAGAAGTATTCGATGTCTCCTTGCATTAGCGAAGAATTCTGTGTATTGCTGCATGGGAGAAACATTCTATATATATCTGAATGGGAGAAGTATTCTATGTATTCCTGCAAGGGCGAAACCTTAGATGTATCACAGCATAGGAGAATGATTCTATGTATCCCAGCATGGGAGAATCAATCTATGTATTCCTACAT
>NW_024841231.1:0-1120 GCF_019175285.1 Sceloporus undulatus
CTAGTGGTCAAGTTGAAGGCAGTTCTTCATTAGTCTGTGTTCAAAGGAGGCTTGTCATAGGCCACCTCCACCGTATGACTGTGGATGAAAAAGCCCACCAGCCTCTATGCCTAGAAAAGAAATTGAGGGCACCTTCCTGGTAGGATTTTTCTTGAACTGCCTCCCAAATAATATGTCTTCTGTGAAAGATTACAAGCCTTGTGTTTTCTAAGGAGCAAATCTGTCTCTAAGCTTGGCCATGAAAGAGGTTCATACATTTCTAAATGGGGTTGAGAAAGTGGAAGGAGACACAGTTTTCTCCTTGTCTCTTCTTGCTTGATCTTGGGGTCATTTAGTGGAGATGGGAAATTCAGGACAGACAACAGCAAAACAAAAACCACATTTCACACAGTTCATGTAAACTTTGGCAGACTGTGACTTCCATATTATTGGGGCATTGAATTTCCTCCAGGTTTTCATCCATGGGGCTGGAGCCCATTTCCAAAATAGAGTCAGCACCAGAGAGAGCTCAGACTAAAAGACAGAGCAGATTCACCAACCCACTAACATGGAAGTCTCCATTCACTACTTCTATGTGACGTAACTCCATGCCATTGTCCTCCAATGTCCTCTTTTCCTCCCAGTTAACTTTTGTAGATTATCCCTTGCAGATCTTGGAGAACGAACTTCCAACCGAAGGAATAGCAATATCCTTATTTTACTAGTATGTGTTCTTTTTAAAGAAATGCTTTTGTTCATTCTGTATTTTGTATTCTAAGCCCCCTTGAGATCCATCCATGGGAGAAAGGTGGGATGAAATGTAATAAATAACACAACCATACAGTTCAAAGAACGTACAATAGGAAGGAAGGAAGGAATAAGAAGGATGCTTTCAGGTGAGATCAACCAGTCCAACTTGTGATGCCTTCACAAAGCAGGAGTAGGTTCCACTGTAAGAAAGACAGTACTCAAAACACTAACATAAAATAGGAAACAGGCAAACTAACACAGAGAAATGCTCTTGTCCTGAGGTCTCTCCTCCTTCTCTCAGCCTCAACTGACTCAACTCCCACCTTGGCCAAGATTCCCAATTGTTTCCAGGGAAACCAACCAAAGAAACACATTCTCCTTGGTTCCATCT
>NW_024841232.1:0-1120 GCF_019175285.1 Sceloporus undulatus
AAGTTAGGATACAAGAGAAGCGTGGCAGATGCTTGTGTGTATACAAAAGGAGACATAGTGTTGGTGATTTATGTGGATGACTTGTGCGTGGCAGCAAAGTCTGAACAGGAAATAGAATCAGTCAAGAAAGAATTGTCAGAAAAGTTTGTTTTGAAGGATTTAGGTTTGTTGAAGTCTTATTTAGGCATTAATGTTGAGTGGACACAAGAAGGACATTGTTTATTAAGTCAGAGGAAGAAGATTGAGAATTTGATAGAAAAGTGTGGTCTACAGAATGCTAAAATAGTTAAAGCTCCAATGACAACTGGTTTCATTTCTGAACCAACAACAAAAGATTTTGAGGACAAGACATTTTTCAGGAGCATCATAGGATCACTACAGTTCATTTCTTGCCACACTAGACCAGACATTGCGTTTGCCGTCAACACTTTATCTAGAAGAGTTTGCAATCTTAAGGTTGAGGATTGGACAGCTGTGAAACACTTGTTAAGATATTTGAAAGGGACTTTAGACAAGAAGTTAATCATCAGAAGCAGTAACGCAGATTTAGATTGTTTTGTAGATAGTTCATTTGCTTCAGAATTAGGAGACAAGAAGTCAGTAACAGGAATGATAATCAAGTATAGTGAGAGTCCAATAGTTTGGAGAAGTAGAAAACAAACAAACGTAGCGCTAAGTACTTCTGAAGCAGAATTTGCAGCACTGAACGAAATAGTGAACGAGGTACAATGGCTTGAACAATTGTTAATTGACTTAAACGAAAATTTCAGAGTACCAGTAGTAATTCAGGAAGATTCGCAATCATGTATAGCGATGGCTGAAACAGAAAGTTTGAAGAACAGAACCAAATATGTGGGTGTAAGGTACCAAAATGTAAGAGATATGGTTCAAAAAGGAGAAATAGAGTTGAAATACATAGTGACACAAAACAACATAGCAGATTTGTTTACAAAAGCACTAACAGTGGAAAAACATGAAAGGTTGACACAAATGGTTGGAATGACATTGTAAGCCACATACAATATTTTATTTCGGAGGGGATTGTTAAGGAAAAAGCACCATGGGATATACAGTATATGAAATAAAACATGTATGTGAGAGTCAGGATGACTCAGCAGAA
>NW_024841233.1:0-416 GCF_019175285.1 Sceloporus undulatus
TGGGCTTTGGCTTCTAAGAGGAGGATTGCCCCCCAAAAGAGGCCAAAGTAGCTCCTTTGGGAGGTTTTAAAAGTCTCCCCAGTTTTCTTATTAAGAGATTTTTACGCATGAAGGAAGTTGATAAACCAGACCATCTCATATTACCAAGAATGAAACAAACAAACAACAACAAAAATAAAGATTAGACAGAAAAACAAAGTGCTTAGTTTTTGAAAGTAAAACCATTATTAAGAGGGGAAAAACCAGACTTTGGTGCTTTGACCCTTTTACGTCCAGCTCAGGCTGTATCTGCACTGAAGAAATATTCCAATTCGAAACTGCTTTAACTCTCCTGGCTCCATCCTGTGGAATCCTGGGATTTGTAGTTTGTTGTGGCACCAGAGATCCAGAGCCACCCAAGGCAAGGCTCTCCAGGG
>NW_024841233.1:516-1120 GCF_019175285.1 Sceloporus undulatus
ACATTCCCGGTTTTTCACCACTAGGGGGCGTCCCTGCACGGTTTCCTCCTTGAGTCAGGTTTTTCCCGGGTTGAGGAGGTTGCCAGACTCATGAAGAGCCTTCAGGGCAAGGAGGTGAGGAGGAGGTGTTACCTGGGAGCAGAGCCTCTTGCCGGCAGTTTGGCCCTTTGGGGCCTGCGGTGGAAGGGAGGAGGCTGTGATGATGTCAGAACTCCAAAGCCAATTACTGATCAATATTCACATCCACTTTGGTTACTGCTCATATTATTGTGTAATTGCTTTAGTTGTAGTTCTGTCAGCTTTGCTTGGGGGGAGGGGGTGCTAGTTGGTGCTTGGGAATGATTGCAGTCTAGGATTGGAATGAACTGTTTAATTAGCTGGAGACATCTGTGAAGCCTGTCCAAGGTCAGGTTGGTTTCTCAAGCCTAGCTGGCCTGGGAAGCAAGGGGGAGGAATTGGGGGAACTGCCCACAGGAAAAAAGGGTTGGTGCTGGGTACTTTTAACTTAGGATTTGAGGCTTGGCTGTTAGATTTCACTGAAAAGTCTGTCTGGCTACATCTGTCTGTATCTCAATAAACTTCACTGCTTTTAAGCAAGTTGCTG
>NW_024841234.1:0-483 GCF_019175285.1 Sceloporus undulatus
CAGGACCTCTTCACTATGGTCTGGAGTGAAGGCAAGAGAGGCAGGCAAGGCGGGGTGGGCACTCGTCCGTGCACCCGACGCTCCACCGGGTCCTCCGCGTCGTCCTCCGGTGAGGCGAGCTCGATGTCGAGGGCTCTCGCCATCTTGACGACGTGCTCGGTGAAAGACCGGACGTCATCGGATGGGGAAGATGGCTCAGGATCATGCATCCTCTGCGGGGAAACAGAAACCGAGAGGACGTCCTCGTCGGAAGGGACTTCAGACGGGAGAAGAGGTTCATCATCTGAGTCGAGGTCCAAGGAGAGGGGGTCCGTCACCCTGACTTGGGATCTCGGACGAGATGGGGTGACGTCCATCGAAGACCTCGAACGCTTGCGAGGTGGAGACGGGGGCCTCTCAGAGACAGAAGCGGTCGGGACCGATCTGGACTGGGTGACTTGATCAGCAGGATGGGGGTTCAGCCTGGTGAACTCCCTCATGGCC
>NW_024841234.1:583-1120 GCF_019175285.1 Sceloporus undulatus
CTGTAGAGCGTCTGAACCTTACGGGAGGGCGCCGACAGGGTGGCTGGGGACTCCCAGGACCTCTTCACTATGGTCTGGAGTGAAGGCAAGAGAGGCAGGCAAGGCGGGGTGGGCACTCGTCCGTGCACCCGACGCTCCACCGGGTCCTCCGCGTCGTCCTCCGGTGAGGCGAGCTCGATGTCGAGGGCTCTCGCCATCTTGACGACGTGCTCGGTGAAAGACCGGACGTCATCGGATGGGGAAGATGGCTCAGGATCATGCATCCTCTGCGGGGAAACAGAAACCGAGAGGACGTCCTCGTCGGAAGGGACTTCAGACGGGAGAAGAGGTTCATCATCTGAGTCGAGGTCCAAGGAGAGGGGGTCCGTCACCCTGACTTGGGATCTCGGACGAGATGGGGTGACGTCCATCGAAGACCTCGAACGCTTGCGAGGTGGAGACGGGGGCCTCTCAGAGACAGAAGCGGTCGGGACCGATCTGGACTGGGTGACTTGATCAGCAGGATGGGGGTTCAGCCTGGTGAACTCCCTCATGGCC
>NW_024841235.1:0-1120 GCF_019175285.1 Sceloporus undulatus
TATACACTTACAAGTTGAAAGAGAACCAGCCTGCTTTTTGGTTGTTTTTTTGCTGAGAAGGGATTGCCATCTAAAGCTGCAGCTGTGATTAAACAGGCTGTTGGGAAAGACTGTGAGGGAGCGGCAGCGATTTGCTACAAACTGCTACAAACTGTTATTTGATACTTTTAAGCTTTGATTTATTGCAGCTTGCTGGGCTAAAAAGTTCTGATTTAATACTTTACTTAAGTGAACCAACTGTAAAGGAAGAAATGAATCATTTTAAAACCATTTCTTTGGGAGTATATGCTTGAACGGTCTAAACTCAGCTGTGTAAAATTACAGAGAAGGAAAGAGGAGAAGTTGTAGAGGCTTGGAAAGTGCAATTTAGCTGTGGCAAAACGGATGTAGAGAGAAACCTGTTAAATTAAGAAGGAAATAAATGATTGTAGTACCTGATGGATATAATATTAAGACTATTAAGAGTGAAGTTCCAAGCAAATATTAAATAAATAAACAAACAAATAAAAGGAAGACAAAGCCCTGAATATAAGGAGCAAAGGATAAAGGGATAAAGGAAAATCAGCAGATAAGTACTTGCAGGGTTTGAATACAGTATATTATTTTCTCCTCCCTCTCTGCATCCTGGCAGCAGGAACAGTGGGAGCTGCCTCTATTGTTTGAACACATTATCTTGGAATCTTGAAGAAAGTGGTTTTTTAAGAAGAAAGAAGAGAGATATAAAGTGATTAAGGAGGTTAAAAGTGTCTATAATGAACACAAGACAAAACTCATCCCAAGCTAATAGGAGAAACTCGATGGAACAAACTTCAATAATGGAGGAAATAAAGAGACTATCAGCACAGATGGAAAAGAACGGGAAAGCTTTGGAAAAAAACTTTAGGCAGGAGATAAAGGATCTGAGAAGAGATGTGAAAGCAGATTTGAAGTCTGAACTCAAATCTGAATTAAAAGGGATAAAGCAATCTTTGGAGGAGATGGGGAAGGAAGTTTCTCAAATAACTACTAGGATAGATAAATTGGAAGAAACATCACAGACTTTAAAGGAAAAAAAACATCTGAACTGTGGCAATATCAAGAGCAACAACAAGATGCTAGAGCTTTGGATGAATTGAAGCAG
>NW_024841236.1:0-1120 GCF_019175285.1 Sceloporus undulatus
AGTCACACCATCTCTGCTTCAGAAAGAGTGAGCGCATGCATCAGAAGTAGATTGATATCAATATCACCATCAATATCAATATCACCACCAGAAGGCTGGGTTGTATATATTTAATAACAAAAATAAAATTAAATAAAAAACCAAGGCTGAGTTGTATATATTTAATAACTAAAATAAAATAAAATAAAAAACCAAGGCTGAGCTGTATATATTTAATAACTAAAATAAAATAAAATAAAAAACCAAGGCTGAGTTGTATATATTTAATAATATAAATATGGATTGAGACTACTGTATTAGTTGCTCCGATTGCCTTTTTGGCTGAAGGGTGGGGTATAAATACCATAAATAAATAAAAATAATTGTAATAAAAAAAACAAGACAGACCTGAACTAGCCACTCACCTCCCCGCCTCCTCCTTGTCATCAATGGTTGAATTTTGCACCAGGAAATGGTGCTTTTCCCTCCCCCTGGCCCAGAGGCCTATCCTCCTCCTCCTCCAAAGCTCCTGACACTGGCCAATGGCAGACTGGGGCTGGAAACAGGCCAGCCTCTGCTCTTCTGCCATTGGCCTGAAGGCTTAGGGGACGAGTGCTGCCCTTTAAGCCCCGTGCTCGGGCGCGCAAGAGGGGTGAGCGTGTGCTGCTGCCGGCCGCGGCCCAGGCAAGCGTCGCAGCAGCTGTGCTGGGGGAGGTGGAGGAGGAGCGGAGAAGGGCGACACGGCCATGGAGGAGGAGGAGGAGGCAGGTAGCCGGCTAGCCACGTTAGCGGCTGCAGCAATGGCTGTGTGAGCGTGCCTGGCCCGGAGGCTGGGACCAAAGCAGGGATTTGAGGCAAACCGGGCCGGGGCGGGCCCGGTTCCCCCAAAAGCGGGATTGTCCCGGGGGCTGCCGGGTTATGGCATCCCTAGCTGCACAGCAATTTTAAGCAAACGATTCATGGAGAATATAAAAGCTTTGTTTGTTCACCATCTTTTTGTTTTTGGTGCACCCAACTGCACTATTGCTAATAAACCTCCTTGCTTTCAAATTTGCTGCAGTCTTTCTTCTCACCCAGGAAGAAAATTCTCAGGACATCACTAATGCAAATTTAAAGCTACCATCATCTACTAAATAAAAAA
>NW_024841237.1:0-1120 GCF_019175285.1 Sceloporus undulatus
CCTGGTCCTTCTCAGCCCATGGCAGAGGAGCAACCTCCCTCCGAGACTGGAAGTAATATGGCAGCCCCATGCCCGACTAATTCTCCCCTTTTGCATCACTCCTGAAAAAGGCCAGACCTCACTATCCTGCCAACCTCCAAGCCCTTTGGGTGGGCAATGCATCCCAGGTTGGCTGGACTGGGTGGTGGTGGTTATGTGCCTGGCCATCCCAAGGTCTCTGGTGGAGACTCATTTGTCTCCTTGTTCTAGAAGCAGGGCAACAACAAGCTAAAGTTCTTTAGCGGCTGGAAGCGCCCCAGAAGACATGACAGTCTGAATCAAGGGACTCCTCCAAAAAGCAAAATGGAAACAGTGTCTTCTAACACGTGCGTTTATTTGTTATTCCCTCCCTCCCCCCCTCCCTTTCTTTCTCCCTCCTTCCTTCCTTCCTTCCTTCCTTCCTTCCATGGTCTGAAGTTTCATGGTCTTTCCTCTTCCCTTCCCCCAGTTTCAGCCATCCAGAGCCAGGAGATGAACCTGGTCCTTCTCAGCCCATTGCAGAGGAGCAACCTCCTTCCGAGACAGTAAGTAATATAGCAGCCCTAAGCCTGACTGGGGGGGCCGTTTCCACTGGGGTATAACGCGGGTTACAAAGTGAATTCAGAAAGTAGCGTGCCCATTTGAACCCGATTTAAACCTAGAACGGTTCTAGATCACCCCGCATACTTTCCCATTTGAAATCGATTCATTTTTTGGTTCTTTTTATAAACCGCGTTAAAGGCGTATAACCCGCGTCAAAAAAATTGAAGGGTCAAACCTTCTATTTTTTCCTTGATTCGGGATAGGAATCAGGTTATTTAAATGGGAACGATCAGCCTCTGAAATCGGGTTAGCTGGATAGGAGGAGCGGAGCGATGGGCCGGCTTGGGGGAGTCACCCTTTCTGTCCCCATCCGTCGTGGCCATCGCCATCTTTTGCTTCCCTCACCCCTTTTTTCTGCTGCGGTCTTTCAATAAGAGATAAGGATTTTTTTTATTTTTATTTTATTTTAATGGTTTACAGGCGCTTAATCTCTTCAGCATCCGTGCCACTCAAGGAGAGGGTTGCTGCACAGCAATCTCGGGGGAGATAAGGAAACCCT
>NW_024841238.1:0-1120 GCF_019175285.1 Sceloporus undulatus
GTGCATACGCAGATGATTTGGTCCTAACAATTTCAAATGCAAATGACTGTATAGAACAAATGATAAAAATATTTAAAAAGTTTGGGAAGGTAGCAGGCTATAGAGTCAATGGGGAAAAAACAAGTGTATTGGCAATGAACATGTCCAAAGAAGAAAAGATGCTTCTACAGGAAAAATCAGGATATAAAATAGTGAACTCAGTAAAGTACCTTGGAGTAAATTTAACAACCAAAAACATAGAATTATTTAAAAACAACTATGAGAAAATGTGGAAAGGGGTGAAACTCGATCTGGAAAAATGGGCTAAATTGCAAACCTCTTGGATGGGAAAAATTTCTATAATTAAAATGGCAATATTACCAAAATTTATGTTTTTATTTCAGAATCTACCGGTAATTGGAAATGACAAATATTTTAAGACATGGGAAAAGGAGATTTCGAAATATATTTGGGGAGGGAAAAAAAGCAAGGATTAAAAGCAAGGTTCTACAGGATTCGGTAGAGAGAGGTGGACTCGCGCTACCAAACCTACGATGGTATTATTATGCCTGTGTGATGGATTGGGTAATAGACTGGGTTAAACTTCAAAAAAAGAGGATAATAAATTTAGAGAAAATTGATTTAAAATTTGGTCTCCATGGGTATTTATTTTATGATAAAATTAGAGTAGATGCAAATTTTAATAATCACCTGATTAGAAGAAATCTTTTAAGAATTTGGAAAAAATATAAACATAGATGGTGTACCAAGCTTCCACTCTGGACATCGTCAAATGAAGCATTGTTTAAAAGAGAAGAACTGAAAAAAAAAACCACTGGGTGACATATAAAGATATAACTAAAATACAAAAAGGGGAGAGGGTGATGAAAACCCAGGAGGAATTGATTAAGGAGGGATATTCATGCAATTGGTTTACCTATTGACAACTTAGAGAGAGATTTAATTTAGGCAGTAAAATATATGGAATCGGTCCAGCGGAAATAGAACTAGAAAAAATATTAAAAGACCCCACAAAACAAATTTCTAAAGTACATAATTTAATTAGAAAACTTGAATTAGAGCAAAAAACTGTGAAGGAATTTATGATTAAGTGGGCACAAGATTTGGGGGAACAAATTCA
>NW_024841239.1:0-1120 GCF_019175285.1 Sceloporus undulatus
ATAATAATAATAATAATAATAATAATAATAATAATAATAATAATAATTTGTTTTATTTATATACCGCTATTCCAAAGATCATAGCGGTGAACAGCAAGTAAGCTAATTAGCAAGTAAGCAATCTTGCTCCTGAATTTTTCCAGTCTCCTTCATCTCAATTTAGATCATAGATATAGAATATTTGTCCCTCTAGATCAGGGGTTCCCAACCTTTTTTATTCACAGTGCCCTTATTTCTATGGTAGAGCACCTAAGAGGCCTACCTTGTGCCTTAGAAGTTAATGGTGTTTAGGAGTATATATAAGAATATATTCTTATTCTTTACTTTCATTCAATTTTTATTTCTTTCATTTTCCTGGAGTGGCCATGGAGCACCTGGGAAGTGCACACAGAGCCCTAATGGCTTCTTGGAGCACAGGTTAGGAACCCCTGCTCTAGATATTGTTATATATTACTGCAAATCACATTTGTTGTGTGATAGAAGTTCTAGCGAGGGGCAGCTCATGGTCTAATCAGGAAGTCATCTCACCCAAGCACAGTGGAGTGAGGTGCCCTCTCCCAAGACCACAAGCTGCCAGTAAGTGCAGCCCATGCCTAGACAGACCTTATAAAAAGTTGTGGGATGGACCCTTCCTATTCTCATAAAGTTGCTGTTCTTACTTCTTGTTAAGTCTCACAAAGCCTGCAGTGATTTCGCCTCAGAGCCTCATCTGCATGACAAGATAACTACTCCTTCTACAATTCCACATCATTCCCTTTCAAAGGCTCAGTCTCCTATGTAGACAAATATACAATTTTGTCTCCTGTGTAGACAAATGTAGCCACTCTCTTATTTTGATGCAATTCTGAACAAAAGTCCTTAGAGGTGTATCCATAATACACAATTACAGAAGCTAGATGCAAAAACGCTTTTGAGTGTATTCATACCACACAGTTGTAGGTTTACACAGCATTTCAGTAAAATTTGGAATGTATAGAAGTGTTGTCATGTCAAAACAGTAATGCAGAATGCATGTTTCTCCGAGTGTTTTCAACACGTTTCACTCCTCAGTATTGACTGTGCCAACTAGGACTCATGTGAGATGCAATCCAACAAAATCTTGATGGCCACAGATTCTTCC
>NW_024841240.1:0-1120 GCF_019175285.1 Sceloporus undulatus
CCCCCCATGACACTGCTGTCTGACTGCTTCATCAAGCAAAAAGAAGGATGCCAGACAAGAGAGTAGCAAATGTACCAAAGGTCAAAGTAGTCAAGGAAAGAATGCTACAGACATGTTTTATAAGACAATAGAAAACATTGGCCAGAATCTTGATGGCACACTGTATTGCAGCAGTTCTAAAGAGATGCACTGCCCCAGACATATCTTTGAGCAGCTTCAGCTCTTTCTGAGGCCATTCTGTGACTGAGGGAGAGGCAGAGAGAATAGAAGAGAGTCTGGCTATGTTTCCATAGCCAGATGTCAAATAATTGAATCTTCCACCAAAGTCCACTGGGGGCCTAAGTCATCTGATCATGAAATAAAATCTTGTCCTAAGCACAGTTTTAAACAGGGCAAGGTAATTCTGGTTTGATATATTTTGAATCAGTATATCATATTCTGTGTTCTCACACCCTATGGTTTGTGTTACACTTCTCTCTGTAGATGCATCAGTGATAGGGAAGTTGAAATATTCCTTGTGTTGGAAGAGAAGATCTTCAAGATATCGAACCAAAGACAATTCAATTAAATGATTTGTACCTTTGCTACTGCTGTTATAACTCAAGAAGATACGTGGCCATTTCAGTTCTCTAAACTTCCTAGCACCTTAATCATGTTTCCAGTTTTTATAATTTCTTGTGCTCAGGAAAGATAGATAATGTGCTTCCCATTTTTGCATTTTGCAGTAATAACCAATGTAATTCAGTCAGAAACTTTTGAGTTTATCTGCTATTAGTCTCATTGTTTCCTTCTCTTACATCCAGGATCATGTCTACTTATGGTCTTTCATTGGAATATCTTTCTTCTGTCCATTAATCTATAAAAGAACATCCTGAAGTTTCTTCAGACTAATTTACCTCTCAGAATATGGAAGAAATTTGTTTGGCTTGCATTTAAATGTGAACCTGGGTGTGGGATTGTGTGTGGGGTGGGAATATGGGGACAGCATGCAAGGAGAGCATGGGGGAGTGCTGGGATAGCATACAGGGGACAGGAGTGCACATGGGGGAGTGAAGGTGGAGGGTCCAGCTGACTGTTATCCCCCCTTCTGGTTTATCATCAGGTGCAGACTGCACCCCCC
>NW_024841241.1:0-1120 GCF_019175285.1 Sceloporus undulatus
GCTGCCTTGCCTCTCCTGCCTTCCTTGGCCCCTGGAGGAATTGGGGGGAGAGAAAGAGTTGCTTCTGGCTTGGCTCAGCTCTCTGCCTGGCTGGCTGGAGGTGAAAGGAAGAGAAGGAAGGAAGGAAGGAAGGAAGGAGTGAAAGTGGCAAGGAAAGAGAAGCATAATGGGACTATTGAAGCCAGGTGGGGGTATCTTGGACCATACTGATGTACCCATCCCCCAGGACCCATTGTAAGAGCTATTGCAGCTCACTGTGATGCTTTAAATCAGGGGTCATCAAACTCCAGCCATCCAGGTGTTTGGACTTCATCTCCCAGAAGCCTCAGCCAATCAACATCAACATGCAAATTTCCTTCCTACCTCAGTAGTCTACAGTCAATCTGAATAGACTTCCAGAGCCCCACAAAGGCTCCTCCTTCCTCTTTGTCCCTCAGCCAATCACCATCCACATGCAAATTTCCTTCCTACCTCATAATGCCCTTCCTGACAGCTTGGCCAATGACCTGAGATTCTGGGAATTGGGGATCGGGGGCAATGAGTTCTGGTGGTTCCAGATGGAGATGCTTGGGGACAGTTGCTCCTCTAAAAGGGAGCTTAAATCTGGCGTTCTTCGGGGTGTCCTCCTGTCACTAATGCTGTTTTTTCTTAAACCTTAAAAACCAACTTCAAAAATTCAAGGTCACATGGGATGTAACAGGGCAACATTACATAAAAACAGGGATGGACTCAGAAGACAGAGATACCTTCTTTGCACCAGTTCAATCATCGAAAGGGAATTATATTACAAAGGAAAACCCACTTCTGCTCCAATGTGGTTGAGATCAGATATAAGTGGGGACCATCGTTCTTCAAAAGGCAGAGGAAGATCCCACCCCAAAACCTTCTAGATTGATCAGTGAGCTTTTCCATGAACCAAAAATCCCAAAATCGAGAACACCAATCAGTCATATTGACCTTTCCAGTTTTCTCAGCCCTGGCAATTTCAGTCCTGGCCAATACCAACAAAAATGTCACAATGTCTTTATTGTGTAATGTCTTGTTTTCATTAATAAACAGTGAAAGCAATAAAAGTTCTGGAGAAGGGACAATCTTTTGATCACTGATTTCTGAAACTAAG
>NW_024841242.1:0-1120 GCF_019175285.1 Sceloporus undulatus
CTCAATTGCACTTATATACTCTTTCCCTAATTTGTTATTTTTGATCAATCTTATATCCTTTGATTTTATATGGGATTCCTGTAAACAAATGACATCCAAATTATTCTTCCTTAGATATTGAAATACTCTCTTTCTTTTCTGGGGTGAGTTCAAGCCTTTTACATTCCACGATAGAATTTTCATCTCTCTTATTTCCCTTTAACCTAATGCCAAAACCAGCTTTCTCCTCCTCTCCCCCCCTCCCTCTTCTCTCTCCCTTTCTTTTGGAAGGAAGCCTAGACAGTTTTCAAAAAAGTTAAAGCTTTATTTAAGTATTACAATTTTACAATTTCAAAGCAATGGAAATCGAGTCAATAATGTACTAAAATATCGATCCTCTATTGATATGGTTTCAAGATACTCTTTGATTCTATAAAACTATATATGATTCTTTAGGTTTAACTTCCTTTAAGTCTCGTTCTGAGTATCTTCGTTATGACTTTCTAGGTTCTTCTTTACTCCCCTAATAGGTCCTCTTCTCCTTCTTTTTCCTCTTCACCTCCTTCTCCTGGTTTATCTCTCTTCGCTTCTTCCTTTCTTTCTCCTTCCGGTTCTTCCTTCAAACCTCTTAAAAATAGCCTTGCTTTCTCAATTGAATTTAGTCTAACTTTCCTTTGTTTCCAGTTTACTGTAGCACCTTCTATATCATCCCATTTGTAGAGGATTTTCCGAGCTCTCAGCTGTTCTATCAAAAAGTTGTATTCTTTTCTTCGTTTTAAAATTTTCCCGGGTATGTCTCTCAAGACTGTGATCTCTCTGTTTTCTACTGTTAGCTTCGTGTTATAGCTTTGTCTTAAGATCATTTCTTTAGTTTGTTTCCTTACAAAGTAGATCACTACGTCCCTCGGAAGTTTCTTTATCTTAGCAATACGTGAATTAATCCTATAGACCCGGTCAATTTCCCACGGGAAAAGCGTTTCTGATTCTCCAATGAAGTTTGCCAGAATTGGCGTCAAAAGAGTATATAAATTTTCATTTTCATTTTCAGGTAGGCCTCTCAATTTCAGACAGTTCTCCCTTTGCTTCAGTTGTAATCTCAAGATTAATTCCTGGTCTTCTTGTTGGTCTTTGTGCATAGTTT
>NW_024841243.1:0-1120 GCF_019175285.1 Sceloporus undulatus
GGAAGAAGCCTCTTGGGGACTATTGCTGGAGTGTAGGAGATGGCATGCTTTGCATGCTGAGGGTATAGGCGCATTCCTTGACATTTACAGTGGAAAGATCGAAGGCAGCAGGATTGGATAGAAATCTTGCCTAGCACCTTGAAGAGTCACTGCTAGTTTGAACAGAGTGTAGTGAGTTAGATGAGTGAAAAGCATGATTGACTAAGGCATGTACTGTATGAAGCATGGCATGATATAACATGACGTCTCCAAGCTAATTTAATGTGTGCAGAGGAGCTGCTGTTGCATGTGCCGAGTTCTTCACAAATTTGCACTCTTACTGATAATGAAAGGGAACAGGGAAAGAGGGAAACTGTCGTTGCTCCCTTCCCAAATATTTGTTCAGGATTTTAGCCTTTTACAAAATTATTGGGGTTGGTCTGGGAAGTTACTCATAGTTCTGTCTGTCTAGGCAAGGGACAGAGAAAATGTGGCTCATAGACTATATGATCCTCTCTGAATGTTGGCCCAGTATCTGTACTATTTCTATTTTTGAGCTGTTTTAGACTGTGGGATGGCTATGGCAGTTTTTTGAAAACCAGAAATTACTTCTGGTCACTTCCAGTGTTGAGAAAATCAGCTAGGGCACCATCTGAAAGATGGTGAAATTTCCACCTGTGACTCCTAGAGAGCGGAAGGGCAGGTGCACACTTTGAGATCTTGGAGTTACATGTACAGTCCCTGGACTTCGGAAAGGTCCTATCACTGATCTAGACACACATCCTTGGAAGCCTGTTTGTATGGCACATAGCTTCTCCCATCTTTCCACTTTTGTATATAATGGTCACTCACAATCCAGTCTACTGATATCACTTATCTGAAACTGTCAGATAGCAGCCATTTTCCTAAATCCTGTTTTTGTCTCAACTAGAGCAGACCCATTGAATCCATTTGATTTCTCTATGTATTAAGTCAATTAATTGTTGAATGGTGACTTATCAAGAGGATGCCAGCAGTTGTGAGCCTGAGGAAATGAGAAAACACATACATCTTTGTATAAAGTATTTCCACAGTATAGGTTATATGAACTGCCTTGTGGCAACCCCATGGGCAAAACCGTGGGGTCGCGACCCTCTCTCTG
>NW_024841244.1:0-1120 GCF_019175285.1 Sceloporus undulatus
CCACCCCGTTGTCTAACAGACTCTCTATCCGAGTTGACACAGCTGGTCTCGGAGTTGTTGTTGGAGTCGCCCAGACTTATAATTCTGGGCGACTTCAACATCCCACTTGAGACCAGTTTAACAGGTGCGGCTCGGGAGTTCATGGATTCCATGACAGGCATGGGCCTATAACAATTGGTTTCTGGGTCAACACATTGCGCAGCTCATACCTTGATGCGGTCTTCAATACGGAGCAGAAATATCCGTGGGCGGAGGTAACTCGTAGCACCGCACTGTCGTGGACGGATCATTTCCTGGTCAAGGCTGAACTAAGAGCCACAGTCTGCCCCGTCAGGGGTGGAGGACCCATTAGAATGGTCCGCCCTCGAAGGTTAATGGAACCAATTGGATTCCAGAAAGCCTTAGAGGGTTCCTTGGTTGGTAATGCCGGTGATTCTGTCGATGCTCTGGTTAATACCTGGAACACCGATATCGCCAGGGCCATGGACACAATTGCTCCCAAGCGTCCTTTCCAACCCGCTCCTAATCATAAATCATGGTATACTGAAGATCTGAGGAAAATGAAGCGGGTTGGACAACGACTAGAGCGCGACTGGCGTGACACTTGACTCCTATCTGACAGAACTCATCATAGGAAATTCCTTCATTCCTATCGAGAGGCGATACAGGCAGCACAGAGATCTTTCTCCTCTACACGTATTGCATCTGCGGAGTCCCGGCCAGAAAAGCTGTTTAGGGTGGTAAGGGAACTGACACAGGTTCCACCTGTGCAGAACCTTTTGCTTAACCCGACAACGGCCTGCTGTGATGTTTTTAACAACTACTTCGCAGATAAAATCTCTCAGATAAGAGCTGACCTGGATCCTGGGATTGCAGCAGGATCGACTGATGAGGTGTCCAGTGAACCCATTGTTGAGGTTAAACTTGATTGGTTTGAGCTTGTGAATACCGACGATGTGGACAAGATCATTAAACAGAGAGTCTGTGAACATCTAGAAGGCAATGCCATAATCACAAAAAGTCAACATGGGTTTCAGAGAAACAAGTCATGCCAGACAAACCTAATCTCTTTCTTTGATAAAATGACCATCTTGGTAGATGAAGGGAATGCTGTGGATAT
>NW_024841245.1:0-1120 GCF_019175285.1 Sceloporus undulatus
TTGGCACCAGAAGATGACTCACAACCAATACAGTTTGCAGCTCAAATGCAGATTGGTGTGGATTGGATTAGAGTTGTATGTACAAGAGATGGTGAAGTTGATGGAAGTCAGAGAGGAGAGCTTGCAAATATTTGTATTATTTTGCAACTCAAGATAGAGAACCTCCAAGGATTTCGATGAAATCGACTGTGTTTGTGACTTACTTTTAAGTGTGAAAAGTGGTCATTGCATTGCCAATGCCTATATCTGGATATTTGTTTCCATACTCTGCTATGATATTTTTGAGCTGTATCTGGGTGCATCACTCTCAGACTGTAGTGTACATTGGCTTGTGAACGCGATCAAAATTCAGAGCCAACAAGAATCTGAGAGGCAGTGAGCTAATCCTTTTTGTCTGAGGTATTTGCATCACACACCCATTGCATTCAGTTTGTTTCACACCATTCTTCCCCCACAAAGGAAATATTCTAAAGTGATATAAACCTTTCTGAACCCACAGTTTCTACTCCCAAGCAGAAACCAATTTCAGTATAAATATCAGCCCTGACTTGCTGTTCTTCGGTGTCAGTCCAGTTACAGACAGACACTCTGTTTGTTTTCATGGCTAAATACCTCAATGCACTCACCAACCCCAATTGTCATAGGAACTACTGACCTCTCCCCATTCCATATCCTCAGCAATTGGAATAAAGATCTGGAGGGATAACGTATCACCATTATCAAAGCCTTACATCTATTCACCACGCCCACCTTTGTTACCTAGTTCTTGTGTGTGTGCGTGAACACTTATATGTATGTGTCTGTGTGTTTTGCTTTCCCACTAAATAAAACACAAAAAACTATGGCGGGTTATAGACCACCGCTTTGAGCGGTCTCCCGCCGGCGCCATTTGTTCCGTGCGGGAGCCGCAGCAGCCACACCGTGCGGCTCCCACGCGGAGCAAAAAAGAAGCTCTATGACGTCGCGAGGCGCTTGGGGCGGATTTGCGACGTCATAGACTGTCAGAACTCCAAAGCCAATTACTGATCAATATTCACATTCACTTTGGTTACTGTTCATATTATTTGTGTAATTGCTTTAACTGTAGTTCTGTCAGCTTTGCTTTGCTTTGCTAGGGGGG
>NW_024841246.1:0-1120 GCF_019175285.1 Sceloporus undulatus
TAATAATAATAATAATAATAATAATAATAATAATAAATATTAATATCCCGCCTCTCCCTTCCAGGATCTAGGTGGGTAACAACAGTCCAATAAAACAGATATACAGACAATAATAAAATTTCCCTTATTCCCTTACCCCTCCCTCATTCTGATAAAATTGAACATAAACATCAAGGTAAAATACAATACCCCCAGTACAGTATACTTAGTTACAGATTTTGTAATTAAGGATCGACACAGGTCGAATTATTCCAAGAGACCATCAGGAGAGGCAGTGAAAGAGTGAATGGATCAATTAATTCAGCTGGAAGTTTAGCAACCAACTGTGCCTCAGCATAAAGCAGGATATTGGTACCAAATGTTTCTGCTCAGTTGGTAAGAATGCATGGAGGAGTGCTTTGCTGAGTTTGCTCTGGCTAGCTTGTTGCTAGCTTTGGAGCAGAACAGATGAGCAGGAAAAAGCGGTTCGAAACCCTGCTGTCCTCACTGGCCACTCCCCAGGTAGCCCGAATGCGCATGGCCCAACACTGTGCCACTGGGTAATTTTGGTTTTTGCTTCCCCACCTTCCATGTGCACCATTGCACAAACACACCACTGGTGACTGTCTGCTGCTAGGTACCCTCCCATTGGATGGCCGCCCCTTTGAACGGCCACACAGTTGCACCAGCGATCCTCCACTGGTACAGGGCATCGAAGCATCGGTGTGCCATGTAAAACACTGGAAAAACACAATCATGGAGACCTTCCTACATGCCTCCTTCACCTCCCCTTCACCCTATGTCCTCTCTTGGACTGTGTGGTTTGTGTTATGTTGTACTTATATCCATTGGAGGTGTCACACTTTCACTTTTTTGCATTGCTGCCCTAACTGCTTGACTACTGTGTCTCCATCCTTCTTTAATGCGCACCTGCATTGGTGCATTTAATCAGAATATTCCAGGTTCTTTTTGCTCCAGTTTTTTTATCCCAGGGCACAGCTTCAATCTGGTTTCTGCCCACTTTGGAGTCATGCTTCATTTAAACACCCCACCTTTAAAGTGGTTTGAAACCACTTTATTTGGTCCATGTATTTCACGTCTTCATAAAACATGTTATATGAAACATTGACTAATCATCCAA
>NW_024841247.1:0-1120 GCF_019175285.1 Sceloporus undulatus
ATCACAGCGGCTTGCCAACCTCCCACAGCTCTTCCTGAAAAGGCGTGAGCAAGGGGTCTGCCTCGGGCGCCAGTAGACGAAACCTGGAGTCCTGAAAACGGGAAAGAGAGTCTGCCACATTATTTTTTAAACCTGGTACAAAACGGGCCCTGAAGGTGATGTTACGTTGTAAGCAGCGAAGCACAAAGTGCCTGACCAGCTGCATGACCCTATCAGATTTGGAACTCTGGCGGTTAATGATGTTGACAACAGCCTGGTTGTCACACCAGAAGCAGACGGCCTTGTTGCTGAAAGCCTCGTCCCAAAGGTAGATGGCGACCACTATTGGGAACAGCTCAAGGAAGGTGAGGTCACGGATGATGTCGCTGTTGGCCCAATGCTCGGGCCACCGCTTGGCGCACCAATGGCCCTGGAAATAAATCCCAAATCCCAAACTCCCTGCTGCATCTGAATGTACCTGTAGGCCCTGGCCCAGCTCCCAGGATCTCTGCCATATGGACACCCCATTGAATTGGTTGAGGAAACCCTCCCAGACAGCCAGGTCCTGCTTGACGCCCCAGGTCAGGCGGACATGGTGATGTGCAGCTGTGACCCCCTTTGTGATCCGTGCCAGCCTGGCACAAAAGGCTCTGCCTGGCGAAACCACCCTGCAAGCAAAATTGAGGTGGCCGAGCAAGGACTGGATGTCTCTTAAAGTCGCCTTGTCGGCCGAGAGCATAGCCCTGATCTTGGTGTGAAGCGCCTCTAATTTATCAGCGGGGAGTCGGGAAATGCCGGCCACCGAATCAAGCTGAATGCCCAGGTAGGTGAGAGATGTGGCGGGGCCCTCGGTCTTGTTGGGGGCCAGCGGGACTCCTAGCTCCCGAGCCAGTGTCTGGAACGTGGCCAGGAGTCTGGAACATGTGTCAGAGTGTGCCTCACCCATGAAAAGGAAGTCATCCAAACAATGGGTGACCAGGGGTGAAGCCGCCCTGCGTTTTACCTCCCATTCCAGGAAGGTGCTGAAGGTTTCGAAAGCTGAGCAACTGACAGAACAGCCCATTGGCATGGCCTTGTCGAAGTACCATTTTCCTTCTACCTTGAAACCCAATAGGCAGAAATCATCAGGGTGTACCGGCAA
>NW_024841248.1:0-422 GCF_019175285.1 Sceloporus undulatus
CGCCTCGTTTGGAGGCGGCGCGGTCATGACATCATAATGGCGGCACGTTCATGACATCATAATGGCGGTGGCCGTGTGGAACGGCCACCACCATTTTGTACGGACTGGGTCCGTACTAGGGTTAGGGGCGTCAGGAAGTGACGCCCCTTTCTAACCCTAATACGGACCTAGTCCGTATTTTCAGGCTCGTCTGTAACGGGCCGGAGTTTGTTGTGGGGCCCAGAGCTACAGGCTTGACTCTTTTTGGGCAGGCTTCCCAGCAGGCCCTCTGATCTGGATGCTCTGCCCAATCAACTGCTGCCATTTGGAATGGATCGGCCAACTCTGATGCCAAAAGATCTGGGGGCCTTAGTTAATTTGCTGATGTTCTGCCTTCACTTTCCATTTGCTTTATCTGCTTTCCACCCACGTGCGCTCCTCCC
>NW_024841248.1:522-1119 GCF_019175285.1 Sceloporus undulatus
GAGCTACAGGCTTGACTCTTTTTGGGCAGGCTTCCCAGCAGGCCCTCTGATCTGGATGCTCTGCCCAATCAACTGCTGCCATTTGGAATGGATCGGCCAACTCTGATGCCAAAAGATCTGGGGGCCTTAGTTAATTTGCTGATGTCCTGCCTTCACTTTCCATTTGCTTTATCTGCTTTCCACCCACGTGCGCTCCTCCCTTTAGGGATTACTTGTTATTGCTGTTTGGCCTGGATCGGTTTTGCCTGCCAATTGTCAGATCTTGGATTTTCTGCTGTTATAGATACCTGTTGCTGTCATTCCAGATGTATCTGTGCTACTGATGGCTATTTGGCATTTGGGCTTTCCTCCTAAACATGTGGAGAACATTCAAAATGGTCTGACAACTGCTTAGTCGCTATCTGGAATATCGCAGATTCAGCCTTGATGGGCTGGTACAGGTCGAGGGAATTCACTGGCTGTGCTGCCTGCCCTTGGACTCTGGTGTTGGACTTTTGTGCTTGGGGTGGTAGGGTTGGCGGAAGGCATTCCTGCGGAATGGTCTTTTGTGGTGTCAGCATAGATCGTGGATCTGGTGGGCATGGTTTCCAGGGCTGC
>NW_024841249.1:0-1119 GCF_019175285.1 Sceloporus undulatus
AGGAACGGAGAAGGGAAAGCTGAGGAATACACCCTTTCAGAAGGAGAAAAGTCAGTCCGTGAAGGGGGCGCCCCAGGGACCCGAGTTAGAGTGGGGCCAGTCCTTGCAACGCACCCAGCCTGTCCACGGAGAAGGGAAGGGACACGTGCACAGCCCTGGAACCCGGAAATAGGGCAGGAAAGAGAGGGAGCAAGAGGAGGTGAGGAGAGCTGGTGGGCGGTGAGAGAACGCCGAAGGCTATTGGGCCCCCGCGTCAGCCCTGGACCTGGAAGAGAGGGAGAGTCCTCGGCTGAAGATTACCGCCCAGCTCGGCCTCGTACCCTGTAAACGCTTCCTGGCTGAGGAGTCTACCCCAGTGAAGTAACTGGGTGTAGAAGGGCTACTTTTTGTTGGCATCCTTTTTGTTTTGGTTATTCTTGGAAGTCCTCCCGAAGGCACGAAAGTTAATAAAGTTTGGTTTCTGTTTCAAGCATCATTTGGGACTGTAAGCGGTGTCTTTGAGTGGCTACTTGAGAGTAAATGGAGCCTACCCCGGGGGTGCCCACGGCGGGCCTTGGAGCCACGCCCACAATCGTACTTCCTGGTTATTGGGCTTTACAGCTGGCATGCAAATGTCTAACTAAAAATGATAGCAAACAATCTTAATTACACCTTTTGCTCCTGGCTATGTATGTCATGACTATTGTCCAAACTCACTCTGTTCTTTAGGCCCAATATTAAAAGTACTATCAAGATAGTTTGAACGGCGAACAAAACAGAAGTTTTTAAACAGAGGTTTGATGTCAAAAGTGGTTTGACTTTCCTGGAGGAGAATCAAACTAGATGAACTTTAGATCCCTTCCCTTATTTATTTAGGATTAATTCCATTCAATTAAAGCAGAATTATTGAGCCAAAAAGTGGATCAGCTCACATCATTACAGATATCATTGTTCTTTCTCTTAAAAAGAAATAAGTATTTAATTGAAAATTCTTTGTATGAGAGAGGTTATGATAAGAAAACTTAAAACATCACTGGGAGAGTAGCTTTCACTATCATGAGGCCTTGAAGTTAAGATTGTAATGGTTTCCTGTGAAACAGCTAATAGTCAGCACAACAGAAGCTTTATGAGATTGCATTT
>NW_024841250.1:0-1119 GCF_019175285.1 Sceloporus undulatus
TTCGGGTTACGAAATTAGCCGCGGAACGAATTAATTTCGTAACCCGAGGTACCACTTAATTAAAGTTAGAATTGTTCAGTCCATTGTATTCTCCATCACCATCTATGGGTTTTTCAGGCTGGACATGAAGAAAGCAGACAGGATGAAAAAAAGAACATACAGTAATATCAATGCAGTTTCACATAAAGATACTATGAAGAATGAATCTAAAAAGAAAGAAATTTATGTTAAAAAGAAGGATTATACGCTCCACTGTAGAGCATAGTACTATACATATAAATTATTGTATAAGCAACTCATTTTATAACGTACTCTGTAAGAAATATTAATGAATATATGAGGACTCCGGTTTATTGAGTTTGAATAAGATTAAATTTTATTTCACACACAGTTACATTTAATAAGAAAGCGAATGTTAAAATAGGCTGTGGAAGGCAATTAGAACAAATAAATGGGGAATATATTAATAATGCGCATTATCACATTCATCAATGAAGAATTGAGAATAAGAGTTGGGTGGAGGGATGAAATGAATGAATGAATGAATTTATGACGGCACATGGCCAGCACCAGAAATTAATTTATATGTTTTCAGATATTTATAGATGTTATAATTACAGTGGTACCCCGGGATACGAATTACCCAGGTTACGAATTTTTCGGGTTACGAAAAAATCCCATAGGGATTTATTGTTTCGGCTTACGAAGGTTTTTTCGGGTTACGAAAAAACCTCGGCGCTATTTTCCGCCACCGGAGGGCAGCAGAGAGCTATTTTTCCATTAGCGCCTATGGCAATTCGGCTTACGAAGGTTTTTCGGGTTACGAAATTAGCCGCGGAACGAATTAATTTCGTAACCCGAGGTACCACTGTACTCCCAAACTCTCCCCCTCCCTTGCTTTAGCATTGAATGTGTGTGTGCATGTGCGATCCCCTTTGTTGTGTGGCTTTAATAAATGTTTATATTTTAATTGCACTCTTTGGCATTGGAGTCTCTGTTTCTTGGGGTTGGACTAGATGACCTCTGGTATACACATAGGGACACGATCCGCTGCGTGCGTTGTTAGGACACACCTCTCATAAATTTGAGCTAATTAAATTCCCCTAATTCGATCCTTCC
>NW_024841251.1:0-1119 GCF_019175285.1 Sceloporus undulatus
AGAAAGTCCTGTCCCTTTACATTCTCCATAATTACAGAAGAGATCTACAGTATAACCAAGTAACATCCAAATTATAGTCTGAGAGCCTGTTGTAGAAGAGGGAGGGAGCTCTTCAGCTAAGAACTCCATGGACGAAGAGACCAAAACTTTGGAAATGGGCTGAGACAGTGTAGCTCTGTTGAGTCATACTCTCAGGAAGGAGGATGTAGGACAAGACTCATGGAAGGTGACCAGATCAGACTTACAAGAGCAAAAGAAAAACTTTTGGCTGAGCAGAAGGTCTACACAAAAACTTTACACACAGTACTGATTACTGAAGACAAGACAAAGGAATACCTCTCTTGAACAATGCAAGAATAACAAAAGAGAAGATGGGGGTGTTGGGCGGTAGGAGGCCTCTGAGCATGTGAGGAGAGCAGCAAAAACTGAATCAAGAAATCACAGCTTAAAACCTATGCAGCCCCGAGCACATGGCAGCAGAGACATACTCTGGGTCCAACCATGTGTTCCTAAGAACTGGAGGGGCACAATATGATAGACTACATGCCTTTACCCAAAAGACAAAGTTCTAACAGCATAAACCTATACTAAAGAAAAAACCAAATTGTGGGCTCTTGCCAAAAGTAGAGTCAGAACACCAACACAACAAGAATATCCCACAACCTTAAAACACACAGAATGACAATCCTAACTATACCAAACTATGCCAAGAAGCTCAAAAAGAGACCTATAAAGAGACCAAACTAGTTCCATGGAACAGGGGGCGCTGCAAACAACCTGAGTCTGCAGCTCTGACCTTTTTGTTCTGCATTGCATCTGAGCACATGCAGAATGTAAGCAAACAGAAAACAATGAAGCATTTCTCAGTCTCTAATTTGCAAAGCAGGAAAAGAAGAGGGGGTGGGAATCTTTTCCCTCCAAGCCTTCTCAAACATGGTGTTGCAAACTTTACAGAGATAAGCTAACCAGGATGATGGGCTTTGCAAATTCCTTTGCCCATGATTCGGTTTTCTTGGCTCCTAGCAGCCAAATTTTCCATGAGGCTGTGGCATTAGGCAAACTATACTTTATAGCAGAGAAAAAAGAAAACTCCCTGTTTTCTAAAATCTCAACATTTAC
>NW_024841252.1:0-1119 GCF_019175285.1 Sceloporus undulatus
TTGTGTTGTTTTGGACTTTGCAAAGGCAGAGAGAGGACATTTGGGAAGTCCTCCTGGACAGGAGGGAGTAATGGAGGACATGCCCTGGAAAAGGAGGGCATGGAATCAGGCAGGCCTATGGACCCTGTGTGTGTGCGTGTGCGTGTGTGTGGTTTTGGAGTTTGCACAGGGAAACACCTTTTGGGGCTTCAATGGCAAAGAGGATTTCCCCTCCCCATATCCCTTCCCTGGAGCATGTGGGGCGGGGGCACTTGTGGAAATGACAGCTTTGAGCATGCTCAGAAAAGGTATTCCTACGCTGTCAGTGGGGATCTGTTTGTCTCCTTTCAATTGCCAAACCCACATTGGACCCACTTTAATGTGCTTTTCACCCCTTGTTGTGCTCTGTGTGTGATAACCAAGAGCAAATGGCCTTGCTTTTCTGGGATGCCACCACTTTAACCATTTTGGGGATGGAAACACATAGGACCTACCTATGATAATGTATGTCCTTAGAGAAGGAACAAGTCAAGGAACATATGGTTAAATGAGCAAAAGAAATTGGAAACAATGGGCCCAAACAGACAACTGCATAGAGATGCCCTGTTGCATCTTGAACCAGTGGTCCCTCTATGATGACTGTTTAGGTTTGGGGGAGGGTTGGGGTTTTGGGGGTTTTAAATTGTAATTTTTAATGGTTTGATGTTTTATTTACACTGTTGGAATCCGCTTTGATTCCTTTGTGAAAAAGCGGAATACAAATAAATATTATCATTAATATTATTAAGTAAGTTCTTGGTTTGGGCATGTTGCAGACTAGTAAGAGCATGCATAGGATCCCAATGAGACCCCATCCTTCCTTCGCTGCATGAGTTGAGAGAACTTTGATGTTTTCCCCTCATCAAAGGAGAAGAGGAAAGGATGCTTCTGGGCAGCGAAACTAATTGGAGAGGATGAGTCACAGCTTCAGTCTCTAGTTGCCTGTCTCTTTGCTTATGTATTTCATGCATTTCTATCTAGGTCTCTGTTCAGCCCTGGAGGGTTTGCAGCACAGCTCACAGATCAAGAAGCAAAGAAAAGAAACACCAGACAGTAAAATCCACCAGCACAAGGAGGCCTACATTCAGTTGTTAGTTACAA
>NW_024841253.1:0-1119 GCF_019175285.1 Sceloporus undulatus
AATAAAGCTGCTTCAAGTCACTTTGGAGGTATGGTGTTTCAATGATGCATGCGTCCTAAGAGTCTGGAAGCTGCACCAAAGCTAGCGTGGCTTTGATGCGGCTTCTGGACTCAGTGCAAAAAGCCGCGTAAGGTTTTGGGTGCCAGCCTTGCAGGGCTGCTGTTCTCTGAGGGTGGACTATGGGACCTTTGGGGCACATTTGGGAAATTGGACGGAAATTCCAAAATGGAGGGGGAAGGCCTCCATCTTCGAGGATGAATGGGAAAGGTGAGTCCCTTTGGGGAGGAAGAGCCAGGCCAGGCCTTATTGCTGGGAGAAAAGGGGGAAATGGGGCTTTCCCCCCTTTCCCATCATGCACGGCTGCAATGGTTCTGGGACTTGTGAAGCCAAGCCCTCCCCCCAAAGTAACTTTTCTGGGAAAGCCCATCTTATGAACTGGGGGATTCTGGGTGTTGTAGTACCCCCAAAACCTAGTGTGTTGGCCTTAGCAGAGGGAAAGCTATATTTGAGTGGGGACTACAGGTCCCAGAATCCACCCCTACTACTACAGTTCTTGAAGGTTTGGGGAAATATAGCCTCAGAAAAGTAACTTTTCCAAGCTCTGGGCTTAGCCCACCACTCCACAAAGGATTGCATGCACAGGTTTGGGTAAAAACAGTGGGACCTTTAAACAAAAATTACTTTTAATTCATTCCCCTTGTGGCCCTGTTTAAATTAAAACCTATCTGTGTTTACTTTGCCCACATACAGTAGAATGTATAATTGGAATTAAAAACAAAGGTGCTATATGCTGTCGCGGCAAGGAGACGCAGAGATGAGAGTGGGGTTCACAAGCCTCCTCACCAGCTTCCTTTCTGCCAGGTTTCTGGCTGGGCTTTTTATTGTCATTTTGCTTACATTAGTCTGTTGTTTGCCTTACAATCATTTGCTAGGTTACATGCCCTTTTCTGCAGTGGAAGCAGGATGTGAAGACCGGCTAAGTCAGCATGGACTTATCTATCTGATTATGGATAAAGCATTGTCATCTCAAGAGAAAGTCGAAGTCCTATGGTTTGCCAGTAGAACTGCCACGTTTCAATCTTGATGAGCATTGCTATCCTGAGAGAGGGTCGCGACCCC
>NW_024841254.1:0-1119 GCF_019175285.1 Sceloporus undulatus
GTTCGAACAATATTCTCTAAATACAGTTTGAATAAGTAGGGTGATAATATGCAACCTTGCCTGACCCCTTTGCTGATAGGAAACCATTCTGATTCTCTGTATTCAGTTCTGGCGACAGCTTCTTGTCCCAAGTATAGGTTACACATTAGGATGATCAGATATTGTGGCACTCCCATTCCTCTTATTGCAAGCCATAGCTTTTCGTGAGCTATGCAGTCCAATGCTTTGATGTAATCTATAAAACACATGCAGATTTTCTTCAGGAATTCCTGGTGCACTCCATTATCCATCATATGTTTGCAGTGTGATCTGAGTGGCTCTTCCTTTCCTGAATCTGGCTTGTGCCTCTGGGATTTCTCACTCCATATATGGTAAGAGTCTTTGCTGCAGAACTCTGAACATGACTTTGGCACGTTACAGACCGCCGAAAAGCGGCAGCCTGCACCCGCCCCTTTCCCCGCCGGATCGGGGCCTCAGTGGCCAGAGCGGCCACTGCTGAGGCCCCGATCCACCGCTTTCCAGGCTGCAGGGAAGCAGCAAAAGGCCACTTCCCCGAGGCCTGGAAAGGGGTGTCCTTGGAGCTTCAAGCCCAAGGACACCCCGCGGCGGCAGGGAGGAGGAGAAAGGGGCCACTTGGCCCCTTTCTCCTCTGTGTTGCTGGGCACAGCCATCTAAAGGCTGCGCCCAGCGACGCAAACCTGGAAGGAGCTCCGAAACGAAGCTCCTTCCGGGGCTGTGGAAAGGGCGCGCTAGGCGCCCTCACGCAGCCCCACTACATCACAACCACGCCGCCCCATTTAGAGGCGGTGCAGTCGTGACGTAGCAATGGCGGCGGCCATGTGGAACGGCTGCCGCCATTTTGTGCGCGCTCCGTGTGTCCTAGGGTTGGGGGCGTCCAAAAAGGACGCCCCTTTCTAACCCTAGCACGTGCGGAGCACGCACTTTTAGGCCCATCTGTAATGGGCCTTTGTTTGCATAGGAAAATAGTTCAATGATTCTGTAATTACTGCAGTCTTTTGTGTGTCCCTTTTTTGTAGATGGGAATATATACAGTATTGGCTTGGGTCCAGGTTACCTAAAGGATCGCCTCTCCCCGTACATTCCGCCTCGCACCCTCAG
>NW_024841255.1:0-1119 GCF_019175285.1 Sceloporus undulatus
GGCCATCCCCCTCCAATGGCCAGGGCTCCTCTGTGCCCACCCACCCACCTGTCTACTTATTTTAAAGTAGCTGTGGAGATATGTATGTGTGTATGCATGTGTACTTGTGTGAAATGATCTAGGGCAGAAACTTTGGGGAGGCAATGATACCCACTTAAAAGTCTGAAAGAAAGGAGACGGCTTAAAGCAGTAGTAACAGGGGACAGATGTTATATTACTTCCTACCCCATTTCTGTTCTCACCCAGTCTTTTTACTATGACAGAGGCCCCATACAGACTGCCAAAATAAAGCTGCTTCGGGTCACTTTGGAGGTATGCTGTTTAAATTATGTATGCATCCTAAGAGTCCAGAAGCTGTGCCAAAGCTGCGCTCCAGTGCTTAGGACTGAATCGTGGCTTTGGCACGGCTTCCGGACTCTTAGGACACATGCAACATTTAAACAGCCTAAGAGGAAAAGTGGGAGAGGGGTGCTGCTTTCTCGCCAGCTGGGAAGAGGAGGAAGAGCTGCCAGGAAGGGCTGAGTTGTGGCTGCTTGCTCAGCTCTCAATGGAACAAGAAGGACAGTTCAGTGAGGTGGGTTATGCCCCCCCTCCACAGGGCTTCTTTCTTCCCTTTCATGAGGCACAAAATGGCAGCCACTACCTGGCATCAACAACTGTGTCCTCCTCCTCCTCCTCCTAAATGGCAAAAAGGTTCCCTTGCCGCCACAGTGGTGGCTTTTCTGTGCTGCTTTGGAGCGCCGTGCAGTTGGGTGTGCGGTGTGATGCCGGCATCGGGGCATGTGGTGTGTGGACACCATGCCCCCCACTCTGCCCTGAGGCCAGCATTAAACACTGGTCTGTTTAGCCCCAAGGTTTCAAATCCCTGCTTGGCCATGGAAATCTACGGGGTGAACTTGTACAAGTCAAACTTTCTCAGCCTCAGAGGAAGGCAAAGGCAAATGCTTGTGAACAAGTTCTGTCAAGAAAACCCTGTGATAGGTTTGTCTTAAGGTCTTTATATGTCTGAAATGACTTGAAGATGCACAACACAACATCAACAACAGATTTCAAATGGAGTGCAGTCCTGGTTACTGTAAACTTTCTCCCTATTACAGAATCAAGTTGGATTGGAAAAAA
>NW_024841256.1:0-1119 GCF_019175285.1 Sceloporus undulatus
GGGGGGGGACATCTATTAATTGTATGAATCTGGGTTACTTTCTCATCCCAATGAAAATTTCAATCTATTGTAAACAGAAAAACAATGCCCCATGGCCATAAGAGTATTAATGGACGAAGAATCAAAAGTATTCCACAACAACCAGAGGTTTTACAAATCCCAGGATTCCACAATACCAAGCCATGGCAGTTACTGTATAGTGGTGTCAAACTGGATTATTTCTGCAGTGCGGAGGCAGCCACAGTCCATCTATCTGAGGAAAGTTACCTGCCCAGGTGAGAGAGGTCCAAAACACACTGCAAAAATAATCCAGTTTGAAATTGCACTGGCTCAGTGCTAGGGAATCCTGGGAACTGTTGCTTATTGTGGCACCAGAGAGCTTTCTGATGGAGGCCAAAGGTCCCACAAAACTACAATCCCCAGAATCCCATAACACTGACCCATGGCAGTCAAAGAAGTCTCAAACTGGATTATTTCTGCAGTGTGTTTGGTACCTAAATGCCTCACAAAACTACACTCCCCAGAATTCCCAATTTCTCATTTGATGTTTATTTTAATCTGTTGTTTGTATATTTTTGTTGAATGATATTGTATATTAATTTTATATTATATCCCATTTTCTGGAATGTATGCCACTGGCAGGTCCATTTTATTTTATTCTATGTACAGCGCTGTGTAAAACCTACAGTGCTTTATAAATAAATTTAATAATAATAATAATAATAATAATAATAATAATAATAATTTGTATTATAGTTCATTTTGTAGAATGTACACCACTAGCAGGTCCATTTTATTTTATTTTAATCTCTTTTATGCACAGTGCTGTGTAAAACCTACAGCGCTTTATAAATAAAGTTTAATAATAATAGTAATAATAATAAATGTTGTGTCTAATGTAATAATAAATTTAATTTAATAAATAACAATAAACAATAAACAATAAAATAAATAATAATAAATTATTAAATTTTAATACTAATAATAAATTTTGCATTTAATTTTATATAATAATAATAGAATAACAAATAAATAATAAAGTATTAATGTATAATATTATTAAATAAAGTTTAATAATAATAATAACTGTTGTATTTAATAACCAATCTGAAGGAAGAG
>NW_024841257.1:0-1119 GCF_019175285.1 Sceloporus undulatus
AAAGCGGGTTGTCCAGAAGTAGATGACCAAGACGGAAGCGGCCAAAGTGGGATGTCCAGAAGAGGTTGACCAAGAAGGAAGCAGCCAAAGTGGGATGTCCAGATGGAGAATGACCAAGAAGGACGTCTCCAAACTGGGATGTCCAGAGGAGGATGACCAAGAAGGACGTAGCCAAACTGGGATGTCCTGAATTGGATGACGTAGCAGGACGCGGCCAAACTGTGAGGTCAAGAGGAGGGTGACCAAGAAGGAAGCAACCAAAGTGGGATGTCCAGAAGAGGATGACCAGGAAGGATGCGGCCAAAGTGGGATGTCCAGAAGAAGATGACCAAGAAGGATGTGGCCAAAGTGGGATGTCCAGAAGAGGACAACCAAGAAGGAAGAGGCCAAAGTGGGATGTCTCGAAGAGGACGACCAAGAAGGATGTGGCCGAAGTGGGATGTCCAGAGGAGGATGACCAAGAAGGATGCGGCCAAATTGGGATGTCCAGAGGAGGTTGAACAAGAAGGTGGGGGCAAAAGTGGGATGTCGAGTGGAGGTTGACCAAGAAGGAAGCGGCTAAAGCGGGTTGTCCAGAAGTAGATGACCAAGACGGAAGCGGCCAAAGTGGGATGTCCAGAAGAGGTTGACCAAGAAGGAAGCAGCCAAAGTGGGATGTCCAGATGGAGAATGACCAAGAAGGACGTCTCCAAACTGGGATGTCCAGAGGAGGATGACCAAGAAGGACGTAGCCAAACTGGGATGTCCTGAATTGGATGACGTAGCAGGACGCGGCCAAACTGTGAGGTCAAGAGGAGGGTGACCAAGAAGGAAGCAACCAAAGTGGGATGTCCAGAAGAGGATGACCAGGAAGGATGCGGCCAAAGTGGGATGTCCAGAAGAAGATGACCAAGAAGGATGTGGCCAAAGTGGGATGTCCAGAAGAGGACAACCAAGAAGGAAGAGGCCAAAGTGGGATGTCTCGAAGAGGACGACCAAGAAGGATGTGGCCGAAGTGGGATGTCCAGAGGAGGATGACCAAGAAGGATGCGGCCAAATTGGGATGTCCAGAGGAGGTTGAACAAGAAGGTGGGGGCAAAAGTGGGATGTCGAGTGGAGGTTGACCAAGAAGGAAGCGGC